>NC_058374.1:63169015-63472045 GCF_018350175.1 Felis catus | reverse complement strand
TTTGGTATGCATAAGAATCACCAAGGAGCTAGTTCAAATGAAGATTTCTGGACCCTAGAGATTCTGATAAGCAAAAAAAGAACATATTCATTTATGTCTTTATTCATGGAAGAGATTGTAACCAAAAATTCTCCATTTAAAGTAAAGCGATCTGGAGGAGTGACACTGTGAAGTAAGATAAAGAGAAATAGTTTATACTAACTTTTTCATCTGTCTATGCCAGCTATTTGATTTGAGCAATTGAAATGTCAGGATGTTAAGGAAAGGGGCCTATTTTTGTGTGTAGTGAACAGATGAGAAAGCCATGGCTCCAGTTGCCTGTCTAGTATCTCATTCCTAGCTTTAAGGTGACAGGTGGTCTTTTCTTGTGTTTTTAGTTGTGATGTAATGTTAATGACCCTTTTTGAACCAATATTTGGCCATGCAGGATCTTAGATTAAAAAAAAAAAATAGGGGGCGCCTGGGTGGCTTGGTCGGTTAAGCGTCTGACTTTGGCTCAGGTCATGATCTCACGGTCCGTGAGTTTGAGCCCCGTGTCGGGCTCTGTGCTGACTGCTCAGAGCCTGGAGCCTGTTTCAGATTCTGTGTCTCCCTCTCTCTCTGCCCTTCCCCTGTTCATGCTCTGTCTCAAAAATAAATAAAAGCGTTAAAAAAAATTAAAAAAAAATAGTTCTGTAAGATGTCATGGGCCGAATCTGTTTTTCTGGGACCCCCACCACAGCAGCCTGACTTTGTTTGTGTCCGTGGTCCAGTCTCTTTCCATTGTCCTACTTTCCTTTTCTCCATTGCCTGTTTTCATTGCTAATTTACTTATAAGATTTCATTTATTATTAAAACCTAGGTTTAGCTATTACTGCTTTATCTGCTTTATCTTATGCAGGAAGTGAAAGTTAGTATAATCATCCCACCCTAAGAGTCTTCTTGATTGAGAATGATTGAAATAACTTTTGGCGAATTCAAGCATAAATGGAATGTAGTGGAAGGATGTTTGGTAGCTCACTGAATCCGTGGGAAGGCTGGAATTGGCTGGAGCCAGCATGATTGTGCCATAGAAGTGGTCTGCTGAGAAAGTCAGTGCTGTCTTTGTCCACACTGGGTCCTAGATTGCTGCCCACCACAGTTCAGCCTCCAGCACAGCTGCAAAAAGTAATCTGCAACAGCTTTGTGCCTTCTAGTTTCTCTGTCAAGTTTCAGAGTCCTGGTCTTCAGCATCTGAGTATCGGGTTGTGCACACGTGCTGAGCATGTGCAAGGAAATATTGGGCTGCTTTTCTGTCTTGAGCCTTTATAAAGTTAGGAAGAGGCGTTTGCTCTCCTTTTCTCCAAGGTGTGGGGTAATGATGAACAGAACTTTCAGATGTTTCATATTCAGATAATGCTGTTTTTCAAGTGATTGTCTTATGTAACAAGTTCTTTCCCAATATCTGTAATTTACATTTCATTTTGTTCTTGGTAAGGCAACTATCTGTCTTATCAGCTTTTGAATATATTGTTTGTTTGTTTTTAATATTTATTTTTTGAGAGAGAACGAGAATGAGTGGGGGAGGGGCAGAGAAAGATAGAGGATCTGAAGCAGGTGAGGAGAGCCCAAGGTAGGGCTTGAACTCACAAACCTTGAAATCATGACCTGAGCTGAAGTTGGACTCTTAACTGAGCCACCCAGGCTCCCCATGTATATTGTTTTAAATAATGCTACAGGGTCACCTGGCTGGCTCAGTTGGTTGAATGTCCGACTTCTGCTTAGGTTATGATCTCAGTGTTTAGGTTCGTGGTTTCGGGCCCCACATTGGGTTCGCTGCTGTCAGCATGGAGCCTGCTTTGGATCCTCTGTCCCCATCTCTCTCTCTCTCTCTCAAAAATAAACATTAAAAAAATTATATTACAGAAAAAACCTCCAAGCTTCCAGAGTGAATATTAGTTCCTTTTAAATAGGAGGGGCGCCTGTGTGGCTCATTGGGTTGAGCATCCTACTTTGGCTCAGGTCATAATCTCACAGCTCCTGAATTCAAGCCCCACGTCAGGCTCTGTGCTGACAGCTCAGAGCCTGGAGCCTGCTTTGGATCTGTGTCTCCCTCTCTCTCTGCTCATGCTGTGCCTCTCTTTCTCAAAAATAAATAAACATTGAAAATTAAAATAATTAAGAGGGAAAAAATCTTTGAACTTAAAAGACTTTTGCTCAGTGATGAACATGGTGGGAATTATTTGAAAAATTTTCTATTGAGATTTGTATTTTCTGATTGTATGTTTAGATATGATGTACTTTTGACTGAGAGCAATAAGAAATATATATGCAAATACATATATATACATATATATGCAAATATATTTGCAGTATGTATGCAAATACAATATTCTCTTTGGACTCTTCTACTTTATAGTGGATATCACTGACTTGAGATAAATTTTAAAATACTGCACAAGTATTACATGATTTGTAAATTGACAAAATACGGTCCAGAACATAGTTTGTAAAAATATGCGAGACCAGAAGATATTGTAGCCTAGCTTAATTAAGCTTTCCAAAGAACATTAATTATTTGTAAGTTAACAGTACTGTGCACAAGAGATATACAATTCCTTCTTGTACCCATTTCTAATATAGCTTTAGAAGTATAACTATATTTTAGTACACAGTATCAAGAAAATATGTATTTCCAGTATTCTAGGGAAATTTAGTAAAAACAAATCTTTGCCCTGTCCTGTTGGGTAGGGGGCAGATGGAAGGTGGCAAATATGGGAATGCTGAGAAAGGGGTGCTCAAGTATGTTAGGTGCCGAGGAATGTATGCAGGTAGATAGTCTCAATCCTCCCGTCTATGGTCTTTGTGTTTTAATTTTTGCTGTTTTCTAGCATTCTAACTAGAGATTTTCTTCCTTCTAGAATTCTATGAAGAAATTCTTTCACTGGCCTACAGTTTAACCTGCCATGGCATTTCCCCTCAAATGTGGCAGCTGCTAGGTATATTATATGAGGTGTTTCAGCAGGATTGTTTTGAATACTTTACAGGTATGCCTTTGGCCATGTAACATTTTTGCTTTTCTGTGTCTGGACATTATTTCCTTTGACACATGACATAAAGACACATACGATTCCGGTACTAATCAGAAAACAGTTGTTATTTCTCTGTGGAGTAAAGGGTGGTGCTGTTAGAGCAGTGTTTTCCAGAGTTAGGGATACAGGCAGTAGGAAGGAGCCTGTTTCCTGTTGTATCTCAAATTAGTTTGCAGTCAGAACAAATGTCCATACATTAATTCAGTTAGTATTTTCTGAATACTATCTATATTTCAAGCACTGTTCTAAGTATAGCGGTATAGCAGTGAACAAAATAGACAGCATTGCTCTTTTGACGCTTCCATTCTGGTTGGGGGGAACCAAAGGGAAGGTGGGGAACACACAGATAAGCAAGAAAATACATACTTTGTGAAGTGGTGATGAGTCCTTTAGAGTAAAGGACAAACATTCAGAACAATCACTATAATAAATGGTGAGCATTTTAATCTTCCTGATCCACATTTTCCTCATCTATAAATAGGGCAGATCTGTCACTTTCCTTACTAGCATTTGTGGCTGTGAAGGAAGATAGTAATATGTGGGTGCTATAGAAATATAGCTTCCGTGGGAATCATTTATTTCTACTCCTGTTACTCAAGTCTCATTGGGATTTTGAATTTTGTTTTTCCAGATATGATGCCTCTCCTGCATAATTATGTGACAATAGATACAAATACTTTATTATCTAATCCAAAGCATTTAGAAATACTTTTTACAATGTGTAGAAAGGTAAGCGTGTCCTAATCAGTTGTTGTAGTGGTTCTTAGTAATGTTTGAGTGTTTTACTGCTGGTCACTCTCAATTTGTTTCTTACACCTTTAGTTCTGTATTGCCTTCATCAACATATATTTGCCATTTTGTATTTTCTAATAGAGCTTGGAATTATTATTTGAAAAATTTATATTTGTGTTGTGCTTAAGAATGCTTGCCACTTTTATAGCTGTGTACTTTATAATGGTCAGGGTAAATAATTTTGTTTGTTTTTCTTTCAAAAATGCAAACTTACTACTTGATGAAAGAAAAGTGCTAAGAAAATAAGCACACAGTTTGTCAGTCTTGATTTTTTTAAATTGAATGTGTATATTGGAAACAACTAGATGTATATATTTTGATTATAAATAAGACAAAAAATTGGAATAGTTGGAAAAACAGCATCATTTAGCTCAATACAGGCTGATTTATCAGCCATATACTGGCTACTGTTAGATTCACATGCAAACATGTCTACTGTGTTGTCTTTGTCACAGGTTAGATTTTGCCCTCTATTGGTTGTATCTAGGAATCATTGATGAGTATAAATAATGTTTTCCTTTCTCCTTTAGGTGAATATTTATATACACATAAATATAAAACTGTATGTTGCATAAAGCTGCCAAATATCTAAGTTTGGCCTGGGAGTTGGGACTAAAGTATCTAGTCTACAACCTGTCTTTCTCACTAAAAGAGATGTGTACCAAGATATGTTAAGAGCTCTGAGCTGACAATCAGCACATCTGATTAAAGTCTCAGTTCAGTTGTAAAGAGCCTGGGAGATTTTGGGAGGTCACTAAGTTTCATCACATATAAATGAAAGGAGTAGAGTCATGATTTTTAAAGACTTCTTTAGCTCTGTAATAACCTAGCTTATTAAATCATAATCATTTGGCAGTGCTTAGTATTTTCTCCTCAGTAGTGTAGACAAGTGCTATTGAGGGAAAGGGAAAGAGAAAGCAGCAAGCAGAAAACATAACAGTCCTACACCCATTAGTATAGCTGCTCTGTATTATAGCTGCTGGGATAAAAGTGATGCTCACAGTAATGTCCTTAGACTTACCAACTAGTTAAAATATATGTCCTATTCTTGGTTTTTAGTAATAACTAATACGGGACTCTTCCTGTATACCAGGTATTTCCTCAGCATTTTATACATATTAACTTATTTTATCTTTACAATATTGTGAGGAAGGTATCACCTTTTGGTCAAAGAGGAGACCAAGGTAAAATTTTTTGCATCGTGCCTGAGGTTTAGTACATTGTCCTAAGTCACAGAGCTAGTCTTTGTTGGAGCCATATTTGAACCCAGGTGGTCTGGCTCCAGAGCCCATTTTTTAAATTGCTAAACACATTTTGTTTCTTCTCCTTTTGGAGGTGGGGACCAAAACCAACCAACAACCAACCAGCCAACCAACAAACAAAAAACCAAGCAAATACAATTTGGGGAAAAAGGAGTGATTTATTTATTCTTTCTGTATTGTACGCCATGATGGGAACAGTAAGACACAGAGGTTAATAAGTTTGTTTGAAAACACAGATAATAAGTGGCAGTGCTGGAATTTGAACCAAGCATTTTGGTTCCAGAGCCCATTTACATTTAGAATCTAGATCTAAATACATTGCCCTAGAGGTAAATTTTAAATTTTATGTAAATAGTGTTGGTTCTTGGTGTTGCCAGCTACCTGCTTAGGATTCAGCTCACTGATCCGTCTGTTTTCCAGCTTCCAAAATTTTATAGCTATCTACTTTTTCCTTTTCTCTGTCTTTGTGGATTTATGCCTCTAAAATCTCTTTACTGTCATTTTAATAGTCTTTTGGGAAGTAATAAAATTAAATGGGAATGTTCAATCTGTCTTCTTTACCTGGAATTTCTTTTTAATTCAGTTTTCTTAAATTGTATTTGCCTAGGAAATTATCCAATTAACCTGAGTTTTCAAATATATAAGGAATATAATGTTCTCCATAATATTTACTTATTTTAATCTCTCCTTTATCTGTATTTGTGTCTTTCTTGTCTTTTGTTTAAACAAATAGCTTAAGTATTTTGTTTGCAGCTATCATTTCTAGTATTTTTAAAATTTTGTTCCTTTTAAGAATAATTTTGACAAAAGCTGTCTGCTTTGTTGTCTTTATTCATTGAATCTGGTTTTTGTTTCTGTTATTTGTATTGTTTGTATTTTTAATTTCTGTCTCCTCTTTGTTCTTTGGGTTAAGTCTGTTCTTTTTCTTATAGCTTGTGTTTTAACATTTATTAATTTTTTTATATTTCTTAATTTCCAACATAAGCTTGCCTCTACTCTGCGAATCTCTCTTCTGGGAACCTTATTATAAGGCAATTATATTCCAAATTTTATGTATGAACACGTGCATTGTAGAATTGTTTATAATAGTGAAAATACAGCACTGACAATAGAGGAATATCTAGTAAACTGTTATATTTATCTACTGTAATACTTACAGTCCTAAGTGGTTATAACATTGATGGAAAATGTTTGTAGTTTAAAGTCCAAATGGAGAAATTAAAAGGTGTGTGATATCAAATTATGGTTATTATTTTGAAAAAAGTGAGTATATATGGACAAGAACTCAAAAGAAACAGAAACTACAGGGTTTGTTTCATTGTTTAAAAGTAAGGTTTTAAAATTTCTTTTCATTTCATTTTATTGGTTTGTTGTTTTGTTGCCTTTAAGGGAAGCTTCGTTTATCTGAAGTTAATTCCTATAGCTTAACTTTATTAATCCAAAGTTAAATAGGTGAATTCTTTCTTCTTAAAAGGAATTAGAGTAGATAAAGAAGATAGATGTACTTTATTTTGACCTTCCTTCTTTTGGATGGGCAAACTTAGAAAGCAAAGCTGCGATTCTAATGTGTGAATTTTTATGAGCTATTTGCTTCATGTACACTCGATTAAATTCTCTGCAGTGCCATTCACTGCTAAGCTAAATTGTGATTACTGTAGGTACTATGTGGAGATGCAGGAGAAGATGCGGAATGTCATGCAGCCAAACTCCTTGAAGTCATCATTCTTCAGTGCAAAGGAAAGGGAATTGATCAGGTAATACATGTATGGAAAGTTTGTACTTGATGTTTATACTGAAATTTTACCTGATTGACATTTTGTTTATATTATATGATGGAAAATTAAAAAGAGCCTGAAGTTTGTGCTTCCTGGTACAAATCCTATTTAAATGGCAAGGAAAAATACCCATGCAATTTGAAAATTGCACCTTGCATTCTAGCAGAGAAAGAAATAAACAGAAAAATATGTAATAATTTAAGAGGCTATCAAGCGAAGCATGAAGGAGATGAATATGTAAATTCTACTTAATTGGTTTCCCAGAGATTTGCATTTTCCCTTTGTTTTTGTAGATTCTATTGAAATATTCTCAGATTTGTTCTTTTAACCAGAAATGAAGACACTGTACAAAAAAGAAAAAGTTTCTTTTACTGATTTAAAAAGTATTATAGGGGCGCCCAGTGGCTCAGTGTCCGACTCTTGATTTCAGCTCGGTTTGTGAGTTTGAGCCCCACATTGGGCTCTGCGGTGACAGCACTGAGCCTGCTTGGGATTCTCCTCTCTCTCTCTCTCTCTGCCCCTCCCCTGCTCTCTCTCTCTCTCCCTCAAAATAAAATTTTTAAAAAAGTATTATAAATTTTCAACAAAGATTAATTTGATATTCGGTGTAATCATGGTATGATAGATACTGAGAAAAAAAGTCTTCAAGTAAAATTGTGGAGTTGTCTTTTTTTCTTTCAGTTCTGTAATGTTTGCTCCATGTATTTTTTGGTAACAGCTTTACTGAGCTATAATTCACATACCGTATAATTCACTCATTTACAGTGGATTCAGTGTATTTTAATATATTCACAGAATCATGCAACTATTCATATAGTCAGTTTTATTTTTTAATTAATTTTAAAATTTAAATCCAAGTTAGTTAATATAAATGGTGTAATAATGATTTCAAGAATAGAATTTAGTGATTCATCACTTACTTATAACACCCAGTGCTCATCCCAGCAACTGTCCTCCTTAATGCCCCTTGCCCATTTAGCCCATCCCCATACCCAATACCCCTCCAGCAACCCTCAGTTTGTTCTCTTATGGTTTGTACCCCTCTCTGTTTTTATATTATTTTACATCACTTCCCTTATGTTCGTCTGTTTTGTATCTTAAGTTCCACATATGAGTGAAATCATATGCTATGTCTTTCTCTGACTTATTTTGCTTAACATAATACACTGTAGTTCCATCCACACTGTTGCAAATGGCAAGATTTCATTCTTTTTTTGACTGCTGAGTAATATTACACTGTGTATATACATACCACATCTTCTTTATCTTTTCATCTGTTTATGGACATTTGAGCTCTTTCCATACTTTGGCTATTGTCAGTAGTGCTGCTATAAACGTTGGTGTATGTGCCCCTTTGAAACAGCATACCTGTATCCCTTGGATAAATACCTAGTAATGTAATTGCTGGATTGATTGTAGGGTAGTTCTATTTTTAATATTTTGAGGAACCTCTATAATGTTTTTTAGAGTAGCTGCACCAGTTTGCATTCCCACCAGTGGTGCAAAAGGGTTCCTCTTTGTCTGCATCCTTGCCAATATCTGTTGTTGCCTGAGCTGTTAATGTTAGCTATTCTGACAGGTGTGAGGTGGTATCTCATTGTGGTTTTGATTTGTATTTCCCTGATGATGAGTGATGTTGAGCATTTTTTCATGTGTGTGTCAGCCATCTGGATGTCTTTTTTGGAAAGGTGTCTATTCATGTCTTTTGCCCATTTTTTCACTGGATTATTTGTTTTTGGGGTGTTGAGTTTGATAAGTTCTTTATGGATTTTGGATCTAACCTTTTATCTGATATGTCATTTGCAAATATCTTCTTTTGTTCCATTGGTTGCCTTTTAGTTTTGCTGATTATTTCCTTCGCCGTGCAGAAGCTTTTTATCTTGATGAGGTCCCAATACTTTATTTTTGCTTTTCTTTCCCTTGCCTCCAGAGACATGTCAAGTAAAAAATTACTGTGGCCAAGGCCAAAGAGGTTGTTGCCTGATTTTTCCTCTAGGATTTTCCTGTCTTACATTTAGGTCTTTCATCCATTTTGAGTTTATTTTTGTGTATGGTGTGAGAAAGTGGTCCAGGATCATTTTTCTGTGTGTCGCTGTCCAGTTTTCCCAGCACCACTTACTGAAGAGACTGTCTTTATTCCATTGGATATTCTTTCCTGCTTTGTCAAAGATTAGTTGACCATACGTTTGTGGTTCCATTTCTGGGTTCTCTATTCTGTTCCATTGATCTGAGTGTCTGTTCTTGTGCCAGTACCATACTGTCTTGATGATTACAGCTGTGCAATACAGCTTGAAGTCTGGAATTGTGATGCCTCCAGCTTTGGTTTTCTTTTTCAGGATTGCTTTGGCTATTTGGGGTCTTTTCTGGTTCCATACAAATTTAAGAATTGTTTATTCTAGCTCTTTGAAGAGTGCTGGTGTTGTTTTGATACGTATTGCATTGAATATGTAGATTGCTTTGGGTAGTATTGACATTTTAACAATATTTGCTCTTCCTATCCAGGAGCATGGAATGTTTTTCCATTTTTTTGTGTCTTCTTCAATTTCTTTCATAAGCTTTCTATACTTTTCAGTGTATAGATTTTTCACCTCTTTGGTTAGGTTTATTCCTAGGTATTTTATGGTTACTTTGGTCAGTTTTAGAGCATTCCATCACTATCTCCCAAAGAACTCCTCATTTCCCCTTAACACCTACCCCCCCCCCCGCCCCCCAGCCTAGGCAACCATTTTTCCGCTTTCTTATTTTAGAGATTTGTCTATTCTAGACATTTCATATAAACAGAATCATGTGGTCCTTTGTGAATGACTTTTCTCACTTAGCATAATGGCTTAAAGGTTCATCCATGTGGTAGCATGCGTACTAGTACTTCATTTCTTTTTATTGCCAAATATTCCATTGTGTGGATATATCACATTTATTTTAGTCATTCATTAGTTGGTGGATTCTTGGATTATATCCACTTTTTTTTTTTTTTTTTAAGTCAGCTCCATCTCCAGTGAGGGGCTTGAAGTCATGACTCTGAGATCAGAAGTCACATGCCCTACTGACTGAGCCAGCCAGGCGCCCCTGATTATTCCCACTTTTTGTCTAATGTGAATAATGGTATGCACATTTCTATGCAGATTTTTGTGTGGACGTACTTTCATTTCTCTTGGAATATATCTAGGAGTGGCGGTTCTTTGTTTAATTGTTTGAACTGCCAAACTTTTTCCAAAGCAGCTGCACCATTTCCCATTCCTACCAGCAGTGAATGAGGAGGATTCCCATTTGTCTGTATCCTCATCAATTCTTGCTTTGTTGCTCTTGTTTTCTTGATCAGTTTTTTTTTTTTTTCTTATAGCCATCCTTGTAGGTGTGAAGTACTATATCACAGTTTTGATTTGCATTTGCTTGATGGCTAATGATGTTGAGTATCTTTTCCTATGGCCATTTGTATATCTTTTTTTTTTTTTTTTGAGAAATGTCTATTCAGATTCTTGGCCCATTTTAATTAGGTTATTTGTTTATTATTGAGTCATGGGGGTTATTTAAATATTCTAAATTCAAGTCCATTGTCAGATGTACAGTTTGCAAAAATTTTCTCCCAATTTGTGGATTGTGTTACCACTGTCTTAAATCTTTTTTTTTTTTTTTAAGTTTGATTTATTTTGAGATAGAGAGCATGCAAGTGGGGGAGGGTCAGAGAGAGAGGGAGAAAGAGAGAATCCCACACAGGCACCACACTGTCAGCGCAGAGGGGCTTGAACTCACGAACTGTGAGATCCTGACCTGAGCTGAAGTTGGAAGCTCAACCAACTGAGTCCCCCAGGCGCCCCAGTTGTGTTACCACTTTCTTGATGGTGTCCTTTGAAGCAGTTTTTAATTTTGATGATGCCCAGTTTATCTAATTTTTCTTTTGTTGCTTGTGGTTGGTGGTATATTTAAGAACCTGTTGCTAAATATAAGTTCACAGAGATTTCCTTGTGTTCTCTTCGAAAAGTTTTATGGTTTTAGCTGCAACATTTAGCTCTTTAATTCGTTTTGAGTTAAATTTTCTGTGTGGTATGAGAAAGGAGTTAATTCATTATTCTGCATGTGGATAGCAAGTTGTCTCAGTACTGTTTGTTGAAAAAACTATTCTTTCCCTATTGAATTGTCTTAGCACCCTTGTCAAATGAATTGACTATAAAGGTGAGGGTTCATTTCTGTATTCTCATTCTATTTGATTGATTTTTTTTTTTTATCTTTAAGCCAGGACTACACTATCTTTATTAAATTTTGAAATTAGGAAGTTCTAGTCTTCCAGTTTTGTTCTTTTGCAAGACTGTTGTGACTATTCTGGGTTCCTTGAGTTTCCATGTGAAATTTAGGGCAGCTTGTCAATTTCAGCAAAGCAGTCAGCTGGTATTGTGAGAGGCATTGTGCTGAATCTGTAGAATCATTGTAGATCTGGGAAGTATTGCCATTTTAAGAATACTTAGTCTTTTATCTCCTGAACATGGGATCTCTTTCCTTATGTTTAGGTCAAATTTCTTCTAAAAATGTTTAGTTTTCACAGTATAAGTTTTGCAGTTCTTTTGTTAAGATATTCATAGTTTAGTCTTTTTAATGCTATTGTAAATGGAATTATTTTCTTAATTTCATTTTCAAGTTTAATTGCCCATGTTTAGAAATACATTTTAAAAATATGTATTTATTGTGTATCCTGCAACCTTGCCAAGCTTGTTTATTAGATTAATGTTTCAGTAAACTTTTTAGGATTACCAGTTTGGGTGCTTTTTATTTTTCTCGCCTAATTGCCTTGGCTAGAACCTCTAGTGCAATGTTGAACAGATGTGGTGAAAGGAGAGGTGTTGTTCCTAATCTTAGGGGGAAACATTCCTTTCACCATTAAGTCTGACGTCAGCTGTGGGTTTTTCATAGATGCTTTTTATCAGGTTGAGGGAGTTCCTGTTTGTTTGTACTTTGTTGACTATTTTTATCATGAAGCATGTTGAATTTTGTCAAATGGCTTTTTCTATACCTTTATTACAGGTGTATTCATATTTCTATTTATTTTTGAGTTAATTTCAGTAGTTTGCATCTTTCTAGGAATTTGTTGGTGTAATTTATGTTAACTAATTTGTTGGCATGAAGTTCATATTTTTTTTATTTCTGTAGGTTGGTAGTATGTTCTCAGTCTTGGTAATTAGTGTCTTCTCTCTCTCTTTTTTATCTTTTGGTCAGTTGAGCTAAATAAAGGTTTTCTAATTTTGTCGATCTTTTCAAAGAACCAATTTATGGTTTTGTTCACTATTGTTTTTCTGTTTTCTATTTCATTAGTTTCTGCTCTAATCTTTACCATTTATTCTCTTCCATTTGCTTTGAGTTTAGTTTGCTCTTTTATTTCCAGTATCTTATTTTTTAAAGTTTATTTATTTATTTTGAGAGAGAACACGTGTGTGCACAAGTGGGGGAGGGACAGAGAGAGGGAGAGACAGAATCCTAAGCAGGTTCTGCACTTGGGGCTCAAACTCACAAACTGTGAGATCATGACCTGAGCCAAGATCAAGAGTTGGACCCTTAACCAACTGAGCTGGTCAGGTATCCCTATTTCCAGTATCTTAAGGTGAAAGGTTATGTTATGATTTGAATTATTTTTTAAATACATCTGCAACTATAAATTTTTCTCTAAGTGCTGTTTTAGCTATATTCATTTAACTCAAAATATATTCTCATTTTTTTGGTGGTTTATTCTGGACCCATTGGTTATTTAGGAGTGTGTTAATTTGCAAGTATTTGTGAATTTCGCAAATTCTGTTATTGATTTTTTTTTAATGTTTATTTTTGAGAGAGAGAGCACATGTGCGCACGCTCACAAGCTGGTGGGGAGCAGAGAGAGAGGGGGACAGGGGATCTGAAGGGGGCTCTGTGCTGACAGCAAAGAGTCCAGTGTGGGATTTGAACTCATGAACTATGAGATCACAACCTGAGCTGAAGTTGGATGTTTGACCAGTTGACTGATCCACCCAAGTACCCCTCTGTTATTATTTCTAATTTTACTCCATTGTGATTAGAGAACATACTTTCTATAATTTCATTCTTTTTAAATGTATTGGGACTTGTTTTATGGCCCCAAATATAGTTTGTCCTGATACTATTCCATTGCATTTAAGAATAATATGTATTCTGCTTTTGTTGGGTGGAATGTTGTATAGATTTTTGTTAGATCTAGTTGATTTATAATGTTGCTTAAGTGTCTTATCTATTTGCTGATCTTCTACTTATCCATTATTTTTAAAAAATATTTTTATTTTATTTTAGAGAGGGTGAGGGAGAGGGGGGAGAGAGAGAGAGAGAGAGAATGAATGAATGAATGAATCTTAAGTAGGCTCCATGCTAAGTATGGAGCCTGATGTGGTTCTCAGTCCCACAATCCTGAGATCATACCTGAGCCGAAATCAAGAGTTGGTTTCTCAACCGACTGTGCCACTTGGGCACGCCTACTCATCCATCATTGTTCTTTATTTAAAAAAATTTTTTTTCATGTTTATTTTGAGAGAGAGAGAGAGAGAGCGAGAGCACAAGTGGGGGAGGAGCAGAGAGAGAGAATCCCAAGCAGACTCTGCGCTGTTGGTAGAGCCTAAATGAGGGCTTGAATTCATGAACTGTGAGATCATGACCTGAGCTGAAACCAAGAGTCAGATGCCTAATGGACTGAGCCACCCAGGCATCCCTCATCCATTATTGTTCTATCCATCATTGAAAGTTAAGTCTCCAACTGTTGTTGAATTTGTCTATTTCTCCCTTTTTTTCTGTCAGTTTTTGCTTCAGATATTTTAGAGCTCTGTTTTTAGGTACATGTATGTTTATAAATGCTATATCTTCCTGAGTTCACCCCTTTTTCAATAAAAATGTTTCTCTTTGTCTCTAGTAACATATTTTTTTGTTTTAATGTCTATATTGTCTAATAGTAGTATAGCCACTCCGACTTTCTTATGGTTGCTGTTTGCATATCTTTTTTCATCTTTTTACTTTTAAGCTATTTATATTTTTGAATCTAAAGTGTGTTTCCTGTAGATAGCATATAGATGAATCTTGTTTTTTTAAATCCAATTTGACATTCTCTTTTGATTGTTTAATCTATTAATATTTAATGTTATTGTTATGCATGGATTTAGTCTGTCATTTTTTATTTTATATATCTCATTTTTCCCCTGTTCTTTTTTTACTGCTTTCTTTTGAAATAGTTAAATATTTTGTTAAAAAAATTTTTTTTTAAAAATTTATTTTTGAGAAACAGAGCTTGAGTGGAGGGACAGAGAGAGGGAGACACAATCAGAAGCCGGCTGCAGGGTCTGAGCTGTCAGCACAGAGCCTGATGTGGGGCTTGAACTCATGAACCTTGAGATCATGAGCTGAGCTGAAGGCAGATGCTTAACTGACTGAGCCACTTAGGTGCCCTAAGTAAATATTTTCTAATGTCACATTTTGATTTCTTTAATTTTATTTTCACTATTTAAAAAATTTTCCGGGTGCTTGGGAAGCTCGGTCGGTTAAGCATCCAACTCTTGATTTTAGCTCAGGTCATGATCTCCTGGTTGTGAGATCAGACCCAGCATCAGGCTTCTTGTTGGGCGTGTAGCTTGCTTAAGATTCTCTCTCTCCCTCTCCCCCTGGCTCTCCACAGCTTGTGTGCACATGTGCTCTCTCTCTCAAAAAATTTTTTTTTCTTAGTGGTTGCTCTAGGGCTTACTGTATACATCTTATTTGAATCTACCTCAGATTTAGGTTAACATAATTTTAGTGAGAAATAGATGCATTACTCCTATATAGCTCTATCTCTTCTTCCTCCTTTTTATACTATTACTGTTATACATATTACATTTATATATGTTATAAACCTAGAAATAGTTATTTTTTGTAATTTTATGTTAAAGAAGCTAAGAAAGGCAAGCCAAGTATATGTTTATAGAGTTTGTCATATTAACTCTCTTATTTACCATTTCTCAATTCTTTTCATTTGTTCCTTTGGATTGGAGTTACCATCTGGTGTCATTTGCTTTCTCCAGTAAAATGTTTCTCCTATTTCCTTTGTATTGTTAATATTGAATATATTACATTTCTATATTTTATAGTCCCAGCAATACAATTTTAAAATGTTATTTTATGCAATTGCTTTTTCTTTTCTATTTTTCTTTTTTTTTAATTGCATTTCATTTTTAAAACATTTAAGAGGAGAAAGTCAAAGAAATAGTGTTTTTCTATTTTTGAAAATTACATAATTACATTTACGGGAGCTTGTGTGTGTGTGTGCGCGTGTGTGTCTTTGAATAACCTTCTGGGTCACTTGCTTTTAGCTTGAACTTCCTTTAGTAAGTTCAGGGTAAGGTCTGATAGCAGTGAATTCTCTGTTGTTGTTTTCTGAGAGTATTTTATTTTACTTTCAGTTTTGATAGACAGTTTTACTGAATTCTTGGTTTTTTCTTTCAGCAATTTGAATATACCATCACCCTGCCTTCTGGTCTCCATTGTTTCTGATAAGAAACATTGATTAACATTGATTAATCTTGTACTTGGTCGCTATGTATGTTTTTTCTCATGCTGCTATAAATGTTATCTCTTTGTCTTTTACCATTTTTACTATGAAATGTCTTTGTATTTATCTTACTTGGATTTGTTGACTTTCTTGGATATATAGATTGTTTTTTATCAGACTGGGAATGTTTCCAGCCATTATTTCTTCAAGTATTTTTTCTTCTTTTTCTCTCTTCTCTCCTTCTGATTCTCCCTCTACATATACATTGGTGTGCTTAATGGTGTTCCACATTTCTTTGAGGCTCTGATAATTTTTCTTTATTCTGTCTTTTCTCTGGTGTTTGGATTACATACTTTTTCAATCTATCTTCAGGTTTGCTTATTCTCTCTTCTGCCATTTCAGATCTATTGTTGAGCCCTTCTAATTAATTTTTCATTTTTTTTTTTAAGTGAGCTCCATGCTCAACGTGGGGCTTGAACTTAGAACCCCATGATCAAGAGCTACATACTCTACTGTCTGAGTCAAGTGCCCCTATAGCATTTTTTTAACTCTAGAATTTCCATTTGATTCTTTTTTGCAATTTGCATGTCCTAATAGATATTTTCTGTTTGATGAGACATGGTCATCATAGCTTCCTATATTTTAAAGATGTTTTCTTTTAGGAGTGTCTGGGTGACTCAGTTTAGCATCCGACTTCAGCTCAGGTCATGATCTTGTGGTCTGTGGTTCAAGCCTGAAACCTGCTTTGGATTCTGTGTCTCCCATTCCCTCTACCCCCCTCCTGCTCATGCTCTCTTTCTCAAAAATAAATAAACATTAAGAAAATGTTTTATTTTTTAAACATTTATAATGGCTGTTTTGAGGTTTTGAAAGCCCATGTTTGAGTTAGTTCTGGCCCCAGGAGGATTCTTCTTGACTGTCTCTTTCCTGTTTTTCTCATGTGAACTTCTAGCTTACGGTTTATCTTTTTATTTTAATTAGGAGGAACCACCAGCCTCCTCTTATTTGCTGCTTACCACCAAGTTCTCCATTATTTTTGAGAAGAGTGACCCTCCAGCCTCTTTTCTGGGTTGATAAAGTTTTACATGTATTTTTGAAGGCTCATTTTCTCCTTCAACGAGTACTGTTTTAGGTGATGTAGGTGAGGTAGAAAGACATTATGATGTCAACAGAACAAGGAGATAGTAAAGAACGGAACTTGAGTGAAAGTAGAGAAGGGTTCAGTTCTGTTGACTGGCTTTTGGAAAGTCCTCAGCAGTAGAATCTAATCATGCCTGGAAGGTGTGGAATATATCCATAACAAAGAGTTCAGAATCTCTCCTCTAAGCCAGAAGTAGGGAAGCTATGGCCTGTGGGCCAAATCCAGCCTGTGACCTGTATGTATGGCCTAGGAATGAAGAGTGGTTTTTACATTTTTGAAGGGATGTTTAAAGAAAAAAAAAAGTGGGCAACAGAGACCGTATATAGCCTGCAAAGTTGAAAGTATTATTAAATATCTACTGTAAGTTTACCAACCCTTGCTGTAAGCAATTGAACAGAGAATCCATTGAGCAGAGAAATGACATGATCAAAGTTAGGGACTTAGAATAATGAGTTTGCTAGCAGTAGCCTTAATCTAAACTGGTCTTCTGCATACACTGGCTGTGAAGAGGAGCAAGGAGGCTATTGCTACTTGCAGTCTGAGGGTACTACTTCTGTTCTAGGTGAGAAGCATTGGAAAGAGAAACCTAGAATAAGATTTATAGTGGGTGCCAGTGCAAACATTGCATAGAAAACACCTGAAAAAACAAGGTGTTAGATGAGGAGGCCAGGGAAAAGCTTGAGAGCACAGGTTTTCCTTCGAAAGTTATAAAGATGACTTTTCCCACAGTTACAGATTGTATGGATACCAGTAGATGGGAATAGAGTGATGATATTACTCAAACTGTGACCATTTAATGGTATTAGTAGGTGTTCATTACAAAAAAGTATTCAATGGTCAGATAAGTCTAGGAAATACTAGATAAAACAATATTCAACAGATTTCATTATTGCTTGACTTCTTGTGCCTTTATCTGAAAATGTGTCTAAGAGTGTGTTAGTATCTGTGTATTCCAAACTAATTTAACTCTGGAATGTTTTTGTTTTCCAAACCCAAGGAACATCTAATGTTGTGAAAGTGCTGTTTGAATAATGCTCGAGAGATGTCTTGAGGTAGAAAGAAGGGGTGTGGAAGCTTAAATCCAATAGCTTTATCTTTTCAGTAAAGTAGGAGAGGTTGTGGAAAGTGGAACAAGTTGAAATTTCATTTGGAAGAGTCTGATAGGTAATAAAAAGTTGAATTAAAGAATTGCTTTTATTGAAAATAGAACTACCCTACAGTCCAGCAATTGCTCTACCAGGTATTTACACAAAGGATCCAAAAATACTAATTGGAAGCAAGGATACATGCACCCCAGTGTTTATAGTAGCATTATCAACAATAGCCCAATGGAAAGAGCCCAAATGCCCATCGACTCCAAATTCCCATCGACTGATGAATGGATAAAGAAGATGTGGTGTGTGTGTGTGTGTGTGTGTGTGTGTGTGTGTGTGTGTGTGTGTATACACACATATATATACACACATATATATACACATATACACATATATATATATACACATATACATATATATATATATATATATATATATATATATATATATATACATACATATATATATGATGATGATGATGGAATATTAGCCATAAAAAGAAGAGTGAAATCTTGCCATTTGCAATGATATGGATGGGGCTAGAGAGTGTTATGCTAAGCAAAATAAGTCAGTAAGAGAAGGACAAATAGCATATGATTTTACTCATGTTTGGAATTTAAGAAACAAAACAAATAAACATGGGAAAAAAAGAGAAGCAAACCAAGAAACAGATTCCTGAATATAGAGAACAAACTGATGGTTACCAGAGGGGAGGTGGGTAGGGAGATGAGTTAAATGGATGATGGGGAATAAGGAGGGTACTTGTGATGAACACTGGATGTTGTATGTAAGTGTTAAATCACTAAATTCTATACCTGAAGCTGAAAAAAAAATGCTTTTAGCTGGTTAGATCCATTTGAAGTTAGCAAATAAAAATTTCTAGTATAATACAGTGGGTTTTTGCTCCTAAAATTGGGTTCCAGAGGGATTGGAAAGTTGGTATTTCTATGTCAGAAAGTTAGGGTCACTAGGGAATCTTGAATGTTAGGGAAGCTACAGTTCTGGTGCACTTAAGTAGAGCTGCACGGCTGTATTGCCTTGAAATTACATTCGTCTTATTTCCTGTAGCTTGGTAGTTAGATCTAGAGATTTGGTCAGATGCATTTGTGATACTTTTGGCGAGAATGCTTCATAGATGGTGGTTTCTATTTCTACCAGGAGGCACAGAATATCTGGTTGTCTCTCATCTTATGATGTTACTGCTGTTGGTGGTGATTATTCTGTCATTTCTTTTTCATTTATTAGCTGAAATATTTCTATGAAATGTTTTTTCATCAATTATTGGGGTTACTCTGAGGAACAGTTTGAGTATTTCCTTTTATTTTCTATGATTCAAGATAATAAGTTTGTTTCCTAACATTCTCCAAAGATGACCAGTGAGGTGTTTTGATTTTTTTTTTTCTTTTTAAATATTGTATGAACTTACAGGTTCAAATTTGTTTGATGAATTTCCGTGTATTTCAGGTATACAAAGTTGCTTAAACTTGGGCCAGTTGGGAGCATACATGCCCACCTTAAGTGACTCCAGTAGTGTTTAGTAGTCTTCTTGCTGTCTGGTATGACTAGATGTTCCAGGTTCATCTTGTACATGTCCTGCCCTACCTTGGGAAATGGTATTTAAGACTATAAACACAAGGGATATTTATTGTTAATGAGTTGGTCATTATTTCCAAAGAGAGCCAAGAAATACATATTGTATTATTTTAAGATTTACTTATCATTAGCACACACAGACATTTCCAGTTCAAATTCAGGACTGCGTTATTTTTACTTAACCTGATTGATCTGAATCTGTATCTGCCATACCCAAAATCCTGGTTCTCATCATAAGTATTCACTTTCTTTATCCCACTAATATGGATGTACAGTCTCAGAGTAATTATACCAACATTATCTCTAACATATGATGATTATTAACAGTTTAAAATTTTTTACTGGCTGTTTTTATCTCCAGGGTATGTCCAGATGCTAGGAATATATATATCCAAAATATAGTCAGATCATAAATTTTAAAGTCATTTAAAATAATCGCTGTTTGATTCATTTATTTCATTTTATTTTAACTTTTAGGAATTGCTTTAATTTTTTTTCTAACTATATAAAACATGTACATAATTCTGAAATCTAATTTATGAAACAAGGTGTATTCAGAGAAGTCTGACTTCCATCCCTCTCCCCTCTCCCCTTATTCTCTCTCCCTGTCTGCCCACCCCCAGTGTCTAGTTATCCTTTCATTTTAAAAAGTAAGCCGGGGCACCTGGGTGGCTCACTCTGTTAAGTGTCTGACTTTGTTTGGCTCAGGTCATGATCTCACGGTTTGTGGGTTCGAGCCCTGTGTCGGGCTCTGTGCTGACAGCTCGGAGCTTAGAGCCTGAAGCCTACTGTGCATTCTGGGTCTCCCTCTCTCTCTGCCCCTGCTACGCTTGTGCTCTGTCTCTCTCTCTCAAAACTAAACATTTAAGATAAAATAAAAGGTAAACAAAGAGGTGTATTCATTCTTCCTTCCTCACCTTTTTCTTTCCTCACCTTTTAAACAGCCGCATACTGTACATATTTTTTTTTCCCATCTTACCTTCTTCACATAATGATATATCCATCCTGTAGATCACTCCATAGTAGTATATAGAAGTATTCTGCATAATCAGTCCCCACAATTGATGGTGTATTAATGTAAAAGGATAATTTTAGTTTTATTAGTTTTAAAACCTCAGAGTTTCTTTGTATTCTTAATGGCTTTGCAAGTAATAGTAAACATTTGTTAAAATGAAACTTTATTATTAAAGTATCTCAAGAAGAGCTTTTCAAGTTTAGTTTACATTTTCTTATGGCTTCTTTGATTTACTATAATTATTTTACCATAATAATTTAAAAATTTTTTAATTTAAAATTTCTCACAGCGTAATGTTAGGTTCAGGTGTACAATATAGTGATTCAGCACTTCCATGGAACACGCTGTGTTCATCACAAGTGCCCTCCTTACCCTCTTGCACTGTTGGTGGGAATGCAAACTGGTACAGCCACTCTGGAAAACAGTGTGGAGGTTCCTCAAAAAATTAAGAATAGATCTACCCTATGACCCAGCGATAGCACTGCTAGGAATTTACCCAAGGGATACAGGAGTACTGATGCATAGGGGCACTTGTACCCCAATGTTTATAGCAGCACTCTCAACAATAGCCAAATTATGGAAAGAGCCTAAATGTCCACCAACTGATGAATGGATAAAGAAATTGTGGTTTATATACACAATGGAATACTACGTGGCAATGAGAAAAAATGAAATATGGCCTTTTGTAGCAACGTGGATGGAACTGGAGAGTGTGATGCTAAGTGAAATAAGCCATACAGAGAAAGACAGATACCATATGGTTTCACTCTTATGTGGATCCTGAGAAACTTAAACCCATGGGGGAGGGGAAGGAAAAAAAAAAAGTTAGAGTGGGAGAGAGCCAAAGCATAAGAGACTCTTAAAAACTGAGAACAAACTGAGGGTTGATGGGGGGTGGGAGGGAGGGGAGTTTGGGTGATGGGTATTGAGGAGGGCACCTTTTGGGATGAGCACTGGTGTTGTATGGAAACCAATTTGACAATAAATTTCATATAGTGAAAAAAAATAGTTATTGGACAAAAAAAAAAGTGCCCTCCTTAATTCCCATCACCTGTTTAACCCATCCCCCCACTCACCTCCCCTCTGGTAACCATCAGTTCTCTATATTTGAGTCTGTTCTTGGTTTGCCTCTCTCCCTTTTTCCTTTGCTCATTTGTTTCTTAAATTCCACATATGAGTGAAATTATATGGTATTTGTCTTTCTCTTACTGACTTATTTTGCTGAGCATTATACTCTCTAGTTCCATCTATGTCATTACAAGTGGCAAGATTTCATTCTTTTTTATGGCTGAATATTCTATTTGTGTGTGTGTGTGTGTATGTATACATATATATACACACACCACATCTTCTTTATCCATTCATCAACTGATAGACACTTGGGCTGCTTCCATAATTTGGCTATTGTAGATAATGGTGCTATAAGCAGGGGTGCATGTATCCCTTTGAATTAGTGTTTTTTGGGTAAATACCCAGTAGTATGATTACTAGATCATAGGGTAATTGTATTTTTAACTTTTTGGGGAACCTTCATACTGTTTTCCACAAGTGGCTGCACCAGTTTTCATTCCCACCAACACTGTAAGAGGGTTCCCCTTTCTCCCATAGTAATAATTTTTAATGTAGCCTACATCCTACATGTGTTGTGCTATATGAATGCTCTGTATTGGAATTTGAGAAGAAACCAGTAGGGTTAATCAAACATCAAACTAGTCATCCCTTTATAAAATCTCAATTTTTTTTTAACGTTTATTTATTTTGAGAGAGAGAGAATGAGAATGAGCAGGGGAGGGGCAGATAGGGAGAGAGAATCCCAAGCAGGCTCCACAATCAGTGGGGAGCCAAACATGGGGCTTGATGTCACGACTGTGGGATCATGACCTGAACCGAAATCGGGAGTTGGACACTTAACCTAGACTGAGCCACCCAGGCATCCCTAAAATCTCAATCTTAAAACTAAAACACATAACTATACATGGTACTTTTATGTATCCTCCTAAATAAGGCTAGTTAGTATTCTGCTGCTCCTAATATATTTATAACTTGGACCACAAAAAAAATATTAAATTTAACTCGTAAATTTCTACGTGAAACTTTGTTGTTTAATAGAGTATTATTTAGAGCAGTTACAGGTTCACAGCAAAATTGAGCAGATGGAACAGAGATATCCCATATACCCCTTACCCACACATGCATAGTGTCCTCCATTATCAACATATACACGAGGGTGGTACATTGGTTATGGTCGATGTGCCTACGTTGATAATGCATCGTTATCACCCAGAGCCCACGCTGGACACTAGGCTTCATTCTTGGTGTTGTATATTTCATGGGTTTGGACAGAGGTATAATGATATGTAACCGCCATTCTAGTAACATACAGAGTGTCTTCACTGCCCTCAACCACCTCTGTGCTCTGCCTAGTTCTCCAATCCTCCCTGAGGATTAAAGTTTAATTTTATTTATTTTTTATTTTTTTATTTTTTTCTGCTAAAGTTTAATTTTAAAATGAGCTTATATTAACACCTCAGGATTTTATTTTACACAAATCATTTCAGCCCATCCCTTTTAGTGAAAATAACTATTAGGAACTAGTTCTTTAAAAAAATTTTTTTTTGTTTATTTATTTTTTTTGAGAGAGAGTGAGCGAGAGAGAGCGTGTGAGTGGTGGAGGGGTAGAGAGAGAGAGGACAGAGGATCTGAAGTGGGCTCTGTGCTGACAGCTTGGAGCCCGAAACCTGCTTCAGATTCTGTGTTTCCCTCTCTGCCCCTCCACCACTCACACTCTTTCTCTCTCTCTCTCTCTCAAGAATAAATAAAAACATTAAAAAATTAAAAAAAAAGGAAATACTTCTAATGAAAGTGGTTCATCAATGGTAGAATTGCCTTCATTTTCAAATGCGAAGTCTACCATTTTTTCTTCAGTCTTTTATTAATAGGAATTTTCTTATTTTTATTTTATTGAGATAATATAACATAATGATTTGATATTTATATATGTTGTAAAATGATCACGTAAGTCTAGTTATATCCAGCACCATACACAGTTACAAATTGTTTTTCTTTGTGATAAGATCTGTTAATATCTACTCTTAGCAACTTTCAAATATGTAATACAGCATTACTATTGTTTTTTGAGAGGGAGAGAGAGCGCAAGTGAGGGAGGGGCAGAGGGGAGGGGGGGGAGAGAGAGAATCCCACAAGGGGCAGAGAGAGAGAGAGAGAGAGAGAGAGAGAGAGAGAGAGAGAGAGAGAGAAGCAGGGCTCAACCAAAGCAGGGCTCAAACTCATGAACTGTGAGATCATGACCTGAGCTGAAGTCAGATGCTTAACTGACTGAGCCACCCAGGTGGCTGTAATACAGCATTATGAAAATGTAGTCACCATGCTGTACTTTACATTCTGTGACTTAGGAATTTTCTTTCTCAAGAGAAATTCTGGTCATGTCATGCTTATTTATTTTCTAAGTCCCATTTAACCTGATTTCACAAAAATTCCAACCTAGTCATTTTACCTTAAATGTGGAAGTGGCTGGGTCTATATTTGGATTGTTGCCATCGTTTGAGTGTGGATTCTTGTGGGATAGTCTTCACTGTAATCTGCACTCAAAAAGGAAGGAGACTTGTTGGGGCATCTGGGTGGCCCAGTTGATTAAGTGTCTGACTCGGTTTAGGCTCAGGTCACGATCATAGTTTGTGAGATTGAGCCCCATATCAGCCTCTGCGCTGACAGCACGGAGACTGCTTGTGATTTTCCCTTTCCCTCTGCCCTTCCTTCACTCTGTCTTTCAAAATAAATAAATAAACATTAAAAAAGAGAAGGGAAGGAGACTTGCTCTCACTGCTCTAGGACCTCTTTTTGGCCATTTAATCTCTGGGCTTTAGGAGAATATCAATTTGTTTAATACCATAAGAACAAGGTAAGCAAAGGTTTAATTGTCCTTAAGGGTATCTTATTTGAGAATACTCTCTACCAACATACTGCTTTCTATAAAAGTTACCTGGTTTCTCTGTGTATGGCTGACTCTCTTCTTTCTTGTTTTCTCTAGTGCATTCCTCTCTTCGTTCAACTTGTTTTGGAGAGACTAACCCGAGGAGTGAAGACTAGTGAGCTCCGCACCATGTGTCTTCAGGTTGCCATTGCTGCCTTGTACTACAACCCTGATTTGCTGCTACAAACTTTAGAACAAATTCAGTTGCCTCACAATCCTGGACCGTTAACTGTACAGTTTATAAATCAGTGGATGAACGATACGGATTGTTTTCTTGGGTATGTGTCTTTTGGATTTTACTCTACATTTCTGTTCCTGGAACATTGATTTTAAAAATGTAAAATAGCATATAAAGAGGTAATTTTCATTTTTAAGGATCATTTTTAGTGCATTGTAAACATACATTTTAATTTTTAGAGAATTAAACTGTGTTTCAGTAGTATAATCTAGTGGAAAGAATGCAGGCTCTGAAAATTAGGTATAGTCTGTCCCTAGTTGTTTTTTACTTGCATGATAGCGTTAGATCTTTAGGCAATGAGAACTAAGTGTCCATCAGGTTCCATGACTATTAAGTGTAGATAGGTAAAAACTTTCTAAATGGGGTCAGGTTTTTAAGGAAAATGCCAGTCTGGTAAAGATGTACTGGCCCAGGTTATTGGATATTGGAACTCTGCAGATCTCAAGGGAGCTTGTTCTCAAATGTGAGGTCAGAAAGAAGGATTGTTCATTGTAGCTTGGGTGCTTCCCTGGTGTGAGAGTTTGTCTTCATGTGAAGCACTCTCCTACTTCTCAAACGTAAGAAAAATGAGATGCCGAGTAGTAGGTACGTGCCCACCTCAAGTGACCCCACACCTATTAGTGATTGTTATGCTAGAATTTGAGCTAGATTGCAATTAATTTGTTTAAAACATTAGATACAACTAGTGTTTTGTTTTTTAAGTTTTGTAAGAGAACATTTAGAAATGATATCATTTAGAAATGCTGAGGAAGGAGAATTCCAGTAGGAGTAGTCAGGACACTGCCAAGTGATAGAGGTGTGAATTAGCATGGCAGAACAGGTGTGGGGGAAGATACTAACAAGCTGCTGCGTGTATTCTAGTTTTTCTACTTGTAGGATACTGGAATTTGTCATTGATTTAGATTTTTTATTAAAGACTTGAAGGGAAGAACATACTTAAAAAAATTGTGCTTGAAGTTTTCTCTGACAAAGATTTAGGGAGCAGAGGCTTTGTCACTCACAGTTATGCAGTTGGAATGCTTCTCTCTTTATTAGCATCTAGAAGCAGTTTTCCAAAGATAGAAAGGCCATTTCTACTATTGCACAGACTGGACAGGCTTGGCTTATGCTTCCTTGGATTCCTTAGAGTCCTACTTGATAATCATCTTTCCTGCTGTGATCCTCTTGACACCTAATGTGCACCCCTATTGGGGGGCATCCTCAGGTCCAGCGCAGTTCCTGTTATAATATACTCCTTTGGCTTTAGTAACTTGAATCAGGCAATGCAGTGGGCTGGGACCGGCTGTGTAGTGTGGCAGGCGTGTGGCGGTGACACAGGCACGGCCTGGGAAGTGGCCACTGGAGCCAGAGCTGGAGTTGGAGCTGGTGGAGTTCTCTTTGATCTGTGCCCCTCCTCCTAGCCTCCAGGATGGCAGAGATTGTCGCTTCTCTGACAGAGAGCACGTTCTCAGGCTTGGAAGATTCTAGCAGTGACAGGAGTGAAGATGACTCGGCAGAGGGAGAAGATAGGATCAGCAGTGATGGAGAAGACCACTGGGCCACAGGTGCAGGCCGGGACCTCTTCCCCAAGGACAGAGGACATCTGGAACATGGTGGGCATTGGGCATGGATGGCAGGCACAGCTACAAGCCCCTGCGTACTCGTGACAAGCTGGACCAGGTTCTGCACAAAATGGATGATCGTGACTACCAGTGCATGATGCAGGACTGGATGACAGGGCACGACTTATGGCTGACCGATGAGCAGGTGGCCCTGCCATGGTGGCTGCAGAGGGGCCAGTTGGGGGACATGAGCTTCGATCTGTATGAGCTGGCTATGGACTTCTTCACTGGGGACCTGGTGCTCCACTCAGTAACCAGCTGACCTGCTGACAAGCACAGCTTCATCCCATCCCTGGTGGAGAAGGAGAGGGTCTCTCACTTGGGGCATATGCCATTAAGATGGGCCAGATGCAGCTTCACGGGCCCCAGAACCCCACCCCTAGCTTCAGTAATCTGTGGGTGTGGAAGACCCCGATGTTGGGCCGGATGGGCACAAGATACACATACCCACTCCCAAGCTGGTCCTCAGGGTCACACTGAGTTCTACGGCCCACCTCCTGCGTATCTGCCCAGCGAAGAGGTGTGGGAGCAATGGGAGCCAGGTTAGAGGAAGCCCACCTTCCCGCCACGCAAGTTTCCAAACCTGCGGGGTGTGCCTCCCAGGAATGCTTCACGTGCTGCCTTGACCTCTACTGGGTCCACAGCAGTGTAAGGTGAGGGTGAATGTGAACCCTGAAGACCTCGTCCCCAAACTGTCCCAGCTGCAGGACCCGCAGCCTTTCCTCGCATGTCAGGTCCTGGTCTCTAGAGGCCCCAGCAACCTTGTCCACCACCTTAGTGTCATCCTGGAGAGGGCCAGTGGCTGGCTTCAGGCTCCGACGATGGCTTACTATGACTCTGGGAGGTGGCTGCCGCCCGCTGCACGAGGACCGTGCCCGTTGTGGGTATGCTGAGGAGTATTGGCTGGAACACTCACCCCACCATCTGCCTGGTGGCTGTAGAGGACGTGGTGCTGCTACTGATCCTGGCCTTGGGGGCCCAGCTGGTGGTGGGCAGCAAGGACCACCTGCTGTGTGCCTTCATCCCACCTGAGATGCCGGCCGTTCAGCCTGCCTACTGGCTGGAGGCCCCAGAGGAGAAACGCCAGGGGGGACCTGTGGCTGCACATCCGCCATGGGAAGCCTGTGACTCTGTTGACCTGGCATGGGTGTGGGGACTTCTTGGCTGTGGTCCTGGCCCCTGCAGGCCACACACAGGTGCTGATCCACTAGCTGAGCTGGCGCTGAGCTGGCGCTGCAGGCAGACCCCCTTTTGCAGCCATGGCCAGGTGCCGTGGGTGGCCTTCTACTCTGTCCCGTCCTTTGTGTTAGTGACTTTCCAGTGCAGCATCTGCCTTTACTATCTCCTGTGCCAGGAGCTCACCCAGAAGCTGAGACCGAACTGTAAGTGGGTGTCCAGCCTGGCAGTGCACCCTGCAGGGGACAAGGTCATCTGTGGGAGCTATGACAGCAAGCTGGTGTGGTTTGATCTGGACCTTTCTGGTGAGCCGTACAGGGTGGTGAGGCACCACAGGAGGACCCAAGGGCTGTGGCCTTCCACACCTGGTACCAGGTCTTCACATCTAGCTCTGACCACGGGAGTGTCATTGTCTGCCAGTGACCTGCTGCAGAACCAACTGCTGGTGCCTGTGAAGGTGCTGTGGGGACACGTGCTGAGCCAAGACCTGGGTGTACTGGATGTGGCTTTCCGCCCTGGCCCCATTTGTGGGTTTTCTCAGGGGCCAATGGCACCGTCTGCCTCTTCACCTAAGCCACCCTGTTTCCTGAGGGGCCAGGCCATGTGTTTGCTCAGGATCTTAATAGAGGTGTTCGCCCAGCTTGGGGGGGAAAAAAAGAGCAATGCGAATAATAGTAGCTTATAATATATTCATCATTTCATCTGCTTCGGATTCAGCCTCCCTCTCTCCCTCTGCCCCTCCCCTGCTCGTGCTTTGTCTCTCCCTCTCTCTCAAAAATAAACATTCAAAAATTTTTTTCCCTTCAGAATCAAATTTTCCTTATGCTATGTTATAGCAGAGTATATTTAATTGATTTACTTATAGTCATTAAGTTGAGCTTGCTTATTATATGCTGAGTTTCTGAATAGCTTTTGGCACTGGGGGTACAGTGTGTGTGCTGAGAAACCTTGTAGACCAATCTAATGAAGACACAGTCTGAATTTTTCCTTTTTTCCATTGGATAGGAATTTTATGCTGTCAAATACAGGTATTCCTGCTTTAATAGAACTTGTTATGCCAAGGCACAGATAAAGCATTTAAATCAGTTATAAATTGATACTATAGTAAGATTCACCATATTGATTACAGACTTTTATAGCTCTTTGATGATAGTTGGTTTACAAAACTTGGTTTATATAGGATTTCACGTAGTACAAGATGGGGGATCCCTCTGTATAATTCCATTGAGTGAACCTTAAAAATCACCTTGGCCATATGTTCTTGTAGAATCTTCAGTTGTCCTCATTTCTCATGAGTACATTTTTTTCTTTGTGATTTGTAGGCATCATGACCGGAAGATGTGTATAATAGGACTGAGTATCCTTTTGGAATTGCAAAATCGACCTCCTGCAGTAGATGCTGTGGTGGGACAGATTGTACCCTCAATTCTTTTCCTTTTCCTTGGCCTAAAGCAGGTTTGTGCTACCAGACAACTGGTAAACCAGGAAGATCGCTCAAAAGCAGAGAAGGCTGATATGGAAGAAAACGGTAAAGTCTTCTAATTGTAATGAATGCTAGAATTGATTTTGATTTGAGCATGCATTTTCTCTGAATTTTAGTCTATTTGGAATCATTCAGTTACATTCTTTGGCTTGTTGCACATTTAACAAATATTTTGGGTTTGGTTGACATATCCTGTAATGTAAATTTAAATCTGTTAATTTTTTGACATTTAAATAATTATTGAGCTTAATGAATGTTGTTAAACTCTGAGAAATTCAGATACATTTATAACAGAATCAAATAGTTTTGACAATGAGTTAGGAACCAGTATTTCATTTTCTTGTTTGTGCCAATAGTCTCTGTGAAGTCGGCAGCATGAATTCAATGAACCATTAGTTAAGGGAAGTATCAGTAGAACAGATTAATAGAATGCCTGATGTTTTTTTTTAATGGTTCTTAAAAATTGTAATTGGGAGAAACTTATGGTTTACGTATTATTAAATTTGGAGTAAAGTACATAAATGAAGGTTATTTGCTTAATTGACAGAATAAGATTGTTAGAGTCAAGGATATTAGATCTTTATTTGATGATAATTGCAAAACTACTTGCTTGGGTGCAGGAAGTAACCTAATCCAACTCCAAATGGAGTTTTTTCCCTCTTCCAGTTAAAAGCAGAATTTCTTCCCCTTCCCTTCCCCTCCCTTCCTTCATATAATTTACTGTCAAATTAGCTAGCATACAGTGTGCTCTTGGCTTCAGGAGTAGATTCCCTTGATTCATCTCTTACATACAACACCCTGTGCTCATCCCAACAAGTGCCCTCTTCAGTGCCCATCACCCATTTTCCCCATCCCCCTGCTTCCATCAACCTTCAGTTTGTGCTCTGTATTTAAGAGTCTCTTATGTTTGTCTCCCTCTCCATTTGTAACTATTTTTTGTTTCCTTCCCTTCCCCCATGGTCTTCTATTACGTTTTCACTCATATGTGGAATTTGAGAAACTTACGATATCTGTTAAAAACAGAATTTCTTTAGGGGCGCCTGGGTGGCTCAGTCGGTTAAGCGGCTGACTTCGGCTCGGGTCATGATCTCGCGGTCGTGAGTTCGAGCCCCGCGTCGGGCTCTGTGCTGATGGCTCAGAGCCTGGAGCCTGTTTCAGATTCTGTGTCTCCTTCTCTCTGACCCTCCCCCATTCATGCTCTGTCTCTCTCTGTCTCAAAAATAAATAAATGTTAAAAAAATAAAATAAAAAAAATAAAAAAAACCCCAGAATTTCTTTAAATGAGAAAAATCAGAATGTTTCATGTAAAACATACAAGTGTAGATTTAAACATTTTGCATTTAATTTGCATCATCCTAGTTTGGGTACGAGGAATGGTACTCTTCTCTAACTCCTAACATAGACCACAACTTCTGATCTAATTTGCTTTCCTGAATTCTATGTAGGACTTCTTTACTAGAAGGGTTTTTATTCTTTTGCTAAGTATAGGCCAACAATTATAGAATTCTTTTTTTCAGTTCTAATTTTTTGTTTTGTAAACTGTTGGCTTATAACTAATATGACGTGAGAAAAAATTTCTGGTAATTTTCCAGACTTTCCTGTTCAATTTGTGCTGAAGTATAGAATGACTAATTAGGAAAGGTATTTCTTGCTATTTTTGTCATATATATGTGTCATATATACATATACATACGTGTATATATATGTGTGTGTGTATGTATGATCAAAACTTCTGTTTCTTGCCTTATCCCTAAAACTACTTTGCCATTTAATTCAGGTGCTTTAGTGTGGTATGTTTTATAGAAATAGTTTCGGAATAATACTGCCTGGTTTGGGTTTTACTCTAGGTTTTTCTGTCTTGGGTTGATTTTGTTCTGCATTTACTATCTTCCAGTTATTTATAATATTGGGCTAACTGCTTAGAACAGATCAGCCCTGAAAATAGAATCCATGGTGATATGCAATTCAGCTTTCCACTTTTCAACACACATGTAGCTATTTTTTATTTCTGTATTTTTATGTTTCTATTAGCAGAAATGACCTCATTTGAACACTTCTGAGTAGTTTGTAATCAACTGAATTAACTGTTGAGAGACCCAAATTCTCAATGGGAACTCATTGTTACTTAAAACACATGCACTGGGGCACCGGGGGCCCAGTCAGTTAAGTGTCCGACTTCGGCTCAGGTCATGATCTTGCCGTTTGTGAGTTGGAGCCCTGTATCAGGCTGTGTGCTGACAGCTTAGAGCCTGGAGCCTGCTTTGGATTCTGTATCTCCCTCTCTCTCTGCCTCTCCCCCGCTTGCACTCTCAATCTCTCAAAAATAAACATTAAAAAAAATGTACTGATTGCACAATTTTTTTTTTTGACAAAAAACTTGGGACTCTGATTAATTAGCATCTTTATATAAATGAATATGAGACAGCCACAGCAAAACAGTAATGTCCAGTGGACTATAGATTTAGGGTTACTTGGAAATTGTTTTCAGTGAGGAGTATAAAGTCATTTTTTTAAAAAAAATGTTTATTTAGTTTTGAGAGAGAGTGGGAGCAGGGAGGGGCAGAGAGAGGAGGAGACAAAGAATCTGAAGCAGGCTGCAGGCTCTGAGCTGTCAGCACAGAGCCTGATGCGGGGCTAGAACTCATGAACTATGAGATCATGACCTGAGTTGAAGTTGGATGCTTAACTGACTGAGCCACCCAGGTGCCTCTAAAGTCATTTTCAATTTAACAAACTATAAAGTTTTATTTTTAGAATTTCATGTAAAAATAGGCAGTAGTTTTTCCATTTCCAGAATGTCATTTTATAATTTTTGTTCTGTGGAATTTTATGTTTTGTCCTTTTGTGTTCTGATTCTTTTTAAATAATTAATGGATTGCCAGAGGAGATTTCAAGTGATGAAGAGGAGACGAATGTAACCGCTCAAGCGATGCAGTCAAATAACGGAAGAGGTGAAGATGAGGAGGAGGAGGAGGATGATTGGGATGAAGAAGTGTTGGAAGAAACTGCCCTTGAGGGATTCAGCACTCCACTTGACCTTGACAATAGTGTGGATGAATATCAAATTTTTACACAAGCTCTGCTAAGTATGTCTTTACTCCCTAAATTTTTAGATATTTTCTCTAAATTCTTTATTTCCTTCGGTTTAAAAATTGTTTTGGGAATTGTCCAAAATCAGTTTAGATGTTTTGTTTCAGTTGTGGTGAGATGTCCAAATGGAAAAATCTGGGAGGCTTAGAGCATGGTTTTGCCTCAAGCACTAACTTGAGTTCTTGGTGTGGGAGTGAAGCCGAAACTGCAGGTACGGGGAAAATCTGGCGGAACATGGTAGCATGTGAATAGAGGTGTTTGCCAAGATCTGGATTTGAGGGAGCATAGTAAAACCCCAGGAGGAAGAGATGGTGAAGGAGGTCGAGAACTGGGGCAACACAGAGATTTGCAATGTCCTAACCTTCCTCTGATAGCCCCACATCGTTAGATATGGAGTGGGTACTCAGAAATAATCCTTGCTGGAATAAGTTTGTCTCTTACTTTCTGCAATCATTTCATCGTAATTTGATCATGTACTTTTGTTCTCTGTAATGATAATTTTCACTAGACTCTTATCTTTTTCTTCTTCTACACACTCCCCAAATGCAACAGCTGTGCAGAATCGGGATGCTGCCTGGTACCAGCTGCTGATGGCACCGCTCAGTGAGGACCAGCGGAGGGCGCTGCAGGAGGTGTATACCCTGGCAGAGCACCGGAGGACAGTAGCAGGTCAGCCAGCTGCATTCCCAGATTGGAGGGCATCAGCGTGCCAGTAGTCAGTCTTATTAATGAGCAACCTTCTTACCTTCTTAATGAGCCTTGTGGCACATAAAGACTGTTTTAAAAATTGTTAGAGGCCAGCCTTTCAAGATAATTATTATTGTATGATTTTTTTTTTTTAATCACTGATCATGATATCTTAGCTCTGCAAAACCCTGTGCATTAATAGGTGTCTTTTAGTGGTGGTGGTATTCATGTACTTACCCTCTGTTTTGGAGCCAGTTCACTTCATGAATTCTTATAAGGAGCTTGTCTTCCTGGAAAAGAAACACTCTTCATTTCTTTTGCTGGGATTTACATGTTAGTGATTCTTGTTGATTTTCAGTTTTTGACTTGGAGAAATTGTTCTATGCAGACATTATTATGGTCACTCCTAGAAAATCAGTGGAAAAAAATTGTGATTACAAAAATACTGTAGTGCAAAACATGGAATAGGCACCTGGAATTTAGAACCTAAGTTCTTCTGCATAGAGTTCTCTTGTCAGCCCTGCACAGAGTCGGTATCAGGAGAATTCTGGGTACACTTTCAGCAGTAGCCTATAGCACTATTAAAAAAACCACTTTGCACCTTTTCATTTTGTCATTTTTCCTGGAAGTTGGGGGAGGTAAAGTTTTTCCATTTTGTTCATTTTTAGCAGTTTTTCTGTAATAGTAACGTAACTACTTACTGACATAGCCCTATTAAAAGCTGATACTCAGGGACTTCCAGGGAAGGTGGTGGAATGGGTGGATCCTGAGCTCACGTCACCCCACAGATACAACTAGGTAACGCTCACATCAGGGTAAATAACCCAGAAAATGACCCAGAGACGGCAGAACAAACTCTACAACTAAATGTAGAGAAGAGTCCACATAAGAGGATAGAAGAGTGGAGATGCAGTGGGAAGCTAAATGGACTATGGGTCTGTCCACTGGAGGGAGGGATCCGCAGGTGTGCAGAAGAGAGAGAACAGACCATCATGGTGCGAGCTTGCATGGGAAGATGAATCCCTATAACATTTGGCTTTGGAAACCAGAGGGACCAAATTTCATGAGTTCTGACAGCAGGTTCAGTTCTGGGAGAGTCTGGAGGGTGATAGGAAACTGAGTCCTCATCCCTTTAAAGACACAGCACAGCCAACAGCCTGCAGAAACACAGCATAGAAGCAGTACTTTGAAAAATGCCCGGGGCATACAAGAGGGCATTTGTGTGTCCCAGAGAGACTGAGATTGCTGGAAGACTCCTCCAGGAACAAGGAGCTGGTGGGTGCCATTTCCCTTCCTTGCCCTCCGGCATATACACTCAGACACCTGCAGGAACCAGCCTGGAGCCGGCATTCACTACCTAACTTGTTTATACTATGCCCCACCCTTTTTAGCTGGGCCTGCCTCAGTTCTGGTGCTGTGGGCCCCCTTCCCTAGAAGACCATTGCAAACTGCCAACACCATGCCTCTCTACTGTGCGCATTGTGGGGTCTCAGTCCCAGCAGTGGCAGCTGGTCACCTGTGGAGGACACAAGAACCTTATTAAAACTGTGCACCCTGCACCAAAAACTATAAAATACCTAGGAATCTAACCAAAGAGGTGAAAAATCTATACACTGAAAACTATAGAAAGCTTATGAAAGAAATTGAAGAAGACAAAAAAATGGAAAAAGATTCCATGTTCCTGGATAGGAAGAACAAATATTGTTAAAATGTTAATACTACCCAAAGCAATCTACATATTCATTGCAATACCTATCAAAATAACACCAGCATTCTTCACAGAGCTAGAACAAACAATCCTAAAATTTGTATGGAACCAGAAAAGACCCTGAATAGCCAAAGCAATCTTGATAAAAGAAAACCAAAGCAGGAGGCATCACAATCCCGGACTTTAAGCTGTATTATAAAGCTGTAATAATCAAGATAACACGAACAGATCTGGCACAAAAGCAGACACTCAGATCAATGGAACAGAATAGAAAACCCAGAAATGGACCCACAAATGTATGGCTAACTAATCTTTGACAAAGCAGGAAAGAATATCCAATGGAAAAAAAGACTGTCACTTCAGCAAATGTTGCTGGGGAAACTGGACAGCAACATGCTGTTAAGTGAACCTGGACCACTTTTTTACACCATACACAAAAATAAACTCAAACTAAGGGGATAAAAGACCTAAATGGAAGACAGGAAAATCCTCGAGGAGAAAGCAGGCAAAAACCTCTTTGATCTTGGCCACAGCAACTTCTTACTCAACACGTCTCCAGAGCAAAGGAAAACAAAAGCAAAAATGAACTATTGGAACCTCATCAAAATAAAAAGCTTCTGCACAGCGAAGGAAACAATCATCAAAACTAAAAGGCAACCAATGGAATGGGAGAAGATATTTGCAAATGACATATCAGACAAAGGGTTAGCATCCAAAATCTATAATTTTTTTAAATATTTATTTATTTTTGAGAGACAGAAACAGAGTATGAGCAGGGGAGGGGCAGAGAGAGAGGGAGACACAGAATTCGAAGCAGGCTGCAGGCTCTGAGCTGTCAGCACAGAGCCCGGTGCAGGATTCGAACCCACAAACCGTGAAACCATGACCTGAGCCGAAGTCAGACGCTTAACTGACTGAGCCACCCAGGCGCCCCAGTGTCCAAAATCTATAAAGAACTTATCAAACTCAACACCCCAAAAACAATCCAGTGAAGAAATGGGCAAAAGGCATGAATAGACACTTCTCCAGAGACATCCAGATGGCCAACTGACACATGAAAAAATGCTCAACATCACTCATCATCCGGGAAATACAGATCAAAACCACCATGAGATACCACCTCACACCTGTCAGAATGGCTAACATTAACAACTCAGGCAACATCATATATTGGCAAGGATGCAGAGAAAGAGGATTTCTTTTGCACTGCTGGTGGGAATGCAAACTGGTGCAGCCACCCTGGAAAACAGGATGGAGGTTCCTCAAAAATCCAAAAATAGAACTACCCTACAACCCAGCAATTGCATTGCTAGGTATTTATCCAAGGGATACAGGTGTGCTGTTTTGAAGGGACGCATGCACCCCACTGTTTATAGCAGCACTATTGACAATAACCAAAGTATGGAAAGAGCCCAAATGTCCATCGATGGATAAATGGATAAAGAAGATGTGGGGTGTGTGTGTGTGTGTGTGTGTATACACACACACACACACACACACAATGGAGTATTACTCAGCAATCAAGAAGAATGAAATCTTGCCAATTGCAACTACGTGGATGGAACTAGAGGGTATTATGCTAGGCGAAATTAGAGAAAGACAAATATATGACTTCATTCATATGAAGACTTTAAGATGCAAAACAGATGAACACAAGGGAAGAGAAACAAAAATAATATAACAACAGGGAGGGGGACAAAACATAAGAGACTCTTAAATATGGAGAACAAACAGAGGGTTACTGGAGGGGTTGTGGGAGGGGGGATGGGCTAAATGGGTAAGGGGCATTAAGCAATCTACCCCTGAAATCGTTGTGCTATGTGCTAACTAACTTAGATGTAAATTTAAAAAAAAACCAACACACACACACTGTGCACCCTGCCTTTGCATGCTTTACAGATCGGTCTGGCCAGCCATGGTCTCCGGGGCAGAGACACATCCCCTCTGGCAGAGGACCAGCACCACCTTGTTAAAACTGCATGCCATGCTCTACCCACTACTTTCAAGAGCAAGAGATGTAGCTGAATTTCCTAACACAGAGAAACACAGAAAGTTACACAAAATGAGACAGAGAAATATGTCCCAAATGAAAGAAAAGGAAAAAACAATAGCAAGACACCTAAGCCAAACAGAGATAAGTAATATGCTTGATAGAGAAATTAAAGTAATGGTCATAAAGATACTTGCTGGACTTGAAGTAACAGTGGAGGATTTTTAACAAAGAGAAAACAGTGAAAAAGAACCAGAGATGAAGAACATGATAATTGAAATTAGAATTACAGTAAGTGGAATAAATAGTAGACTAGAGGAAACAGAATGGATCGGTGACCTGGAGGACAGAATAATGGAAATTAAGGTGAGCGGGTGAGAGGAAGACAAATTATGCAAAATGAGAATAGACTTTAGGGAACTCAGTGACTCCATCAGGTTTGATAACATTCACATTATAGGGATGCCAGAAGAAGAGAGAAAAGGGGGCAGAAAGTTCATTTGAAGAAATAATAGCTGAAAGCTTCCCCCATCTGGGGAAGAAAACAAATCCAGATCCAGGAGGTACAGAGATTTCCCAACAAAAACAACCAAACGAGGTCCATTCCAAGATACATAGTAATTAAGATGGCAAAAAGTAGTGACAAAGAGAATTTTAAAAGCAGCAACCGAGAAGGAGAAAGTTATGTACAAGGCTATCAGTGGATTTTTCAGCAGAAATTTTGCAGGCCAGATGCGAGCGACAAGATATATATATTTAGAGTGCTGGAAGGAAAAAAATCTGCCACCAATAATATTCTATCCAGCAAGGCTATCATGCAGAATAGAAGGAGAGATAAAGAGGTTCCCAGACAAACAAAAGTTAAAGAAATTCATGACCACTAAACCAGTACTACAAGAAATGTTAAAGGGGACTCTTTTAGTGGAAAACAAAAACCATGAGTAATAAAAGTAGGAAGCACACAAAAGAAGTAAAAATAACTATATCTGTAAATACCAGTAAAAGACTCACAAAAGGATATAAAGTATGACACCATATACCTAATATATGCGGGTGGGGGGGGGAAGGACAGGACTAAAGAATGGTTTCAAACTTAAGTGACCATCAACTTAACATAGACTGCTATATATAGCAGATGTTATATACAAACCTAATGGTAACCACAAATCAAAACCAGTAATATGCAAAGAATAAAGAGAAAGGAATCCAAGTATATCACTAAAGAAAGCCAGCTTATGGGGAGGGAAGAGAGCAAGGGAAGAAAGGAATGGAGAAGAACTACAAAAATAACCACAAAACAAGTCACAAAATGGCAATAAATACATACCTGTAAATAATTACTTCAAATGGACTAGGGGCACCTGGGTGGCTCAGTCGGTTAAGTGTCCGACTTCGGCTCAGGTCATGATCTCGTGGTTTGTGAGTTTGAGCCTTGCATCGGGCTCTGTGCTGAGAGCTCAGGGCCTGGAGCCTGCTTTGGATTCTGTGTCTTGCTCTCTCTCTGCCCCTCCCCTGCTCATGCTCTGTCTCTGTCTCAAAAATAAAACATTAAAAAAACCCCTAAAAAATAAATGGAATAAATTCTCTAGTCAAAGACTGAGAGTGATGGAACAGATGAAAAAACAAGACCCATTTATATACTGCCTTCAAGAGACTCATTTCAGACCCAAAGGCATGTGCAGACTGAAGGAAAAACAGTTACCATGCAAATGGAAGCAAAAAGAAAGCCAGGGTAGCAATATTTATATTGGGCAAAATAGGACCCTACATAATTTTAAAGGCAACAATAAGAAGATAAAACAGTTGTAAATATTTATGCACCCAACATGGGAACACACAAATACATGAAACAATTAGTTCCTTTATTTGTTATTAACGGATAGTAATACAGTAATAGGAAGGGACTCCAAGACACCCCCCCCCCCCCATATCAAAGAAGAGATATCCAAACAGGAAATCAAGATGGAAATAATGGCTTTGAAGGACATACTGGATCAGATGGATTTAACAGATATATTCAGAACCTTCTGTCCTAAAACGGCAGAATACACATTTTTTCAACTGCACATGAAACATTCTCCACAGTAGATCACGTATCAGGCCACAAAACAAGTTTTGACAAATTCAAAAAGATTGAAGTCATATGCATCATTTCTGAGCAGAATGCTATGAAAGTAGAAATGAACCACAAGAAAAAACCTGGAAAGAACACAAGTACATGGAGATTAAATAACATGCTACTAAATAATGAATGAGTCAACCAAGAAATCAAAGAAGAAATAAAAAGATACATGGAGACAAATGAAAATGAAAACACAGTGGTCAAAGATTGTTGGGAGCAGCAAAAGTCATTCTCAACAGAGAAGATAATAATGATACCAGTCTACTTCAAGAAACAAGAAAAATCTTAACCTTACACCCGAGGAAACAAGAAAAAAAGAACAAATCCCCAAACTAACAGAAGGAAGGAAATAATAATGATTAGAGCAGAAATAAATGGTATAGAAACTGAAAAACAATAGATCAATAAAACCAGGAGCTGGTTCTGTGAAAAGATCAACAAAAATTAACAAACCTTTAGCTGTACCCATCAGAGAGAGAAAGGACTCAAAATCAGAAATGAAAGAGGAGAAGTAACACCACAGAAATACAAAGGATTGTAAGAGAATATTGTGAAAAATTATATGCCAATGAATTGGACAACCTATAAGAAATGGATAACTTCTTAGAAACATTGCCAGTACTGAACCAGTTCTCCCAAAACTGAACCAAGAAGAGATAGACTATTTGAACAGATCAGTTACTGGCAATGAAATTGAATCAGTAATCAAAAGACTCCCAACAAACAAAAGTCCAGGACCACATGACTTCACAGGTGAATTCTACCAGACATTTAAAGAAGAGTTAATACCGATTCTTCTTAAACTTTTCAAAGAAATAGAAGAGGAGGCAAAACTTCCAAATTCATTCCATGAGGCCAGCATTACTTTGATACCAAAACCAGATAAAGATACCACAAAAAGAACTACCAGGCCACTATCTCTGGTGAAGACAGATTCAACAATCCTCAACAAAATATTAGCACACTAAATCCAACACTATGTTAAAAAAAATCATTCATCACAATCAAGTGAGGTTTATTCCCAGGATGCAAGAGTGGTTCGATACTTGCAAATCAACCAATGTGATATATCACATTAATAAGACAAAGTATAAAAACCATATGATCATTTCAGTAGATGCAGAAAAAACATTTGACAAAGTACAACATCCATTCATGATAATAACATTCAACAAAGTGGTAGATGGAACATAGCTCAATATAATAAAGACTACATGTGAAAAACCCACAGCTAACATCAGACTGAATGGTGAAAAACAGTTTTTCTTCTAAGATCAGGAACAAGACAAGGATGTCCACTCTCACCACTTTTATTCAACATAGTACTGGAAGTTCTAGCCACAGCTTGAGACAAAAAGGGATAAAGGCATCCAAATTCATAAGGAGGAAGTAAAACTTTCACTATTTGCAGATAACATGGGATTGTATACATAGAAAACTTAAAGACTCCATTGAAGAACTACTAGAACTGATAAATGAGTTCATTAAGGTCGTGGGATACAAAATCAACATGCATTTGTATACACTAATAATGAAATGTCAGAGAAATTAAGAAAACAATCCCATTTACAATCACACCAAAAAGAGTAAAATACCTAGGAATAAACTTAACCAAAAAGGTAAAAGACCTATAGTTTGAAAAGTATAAAACATTGGAAGAATGTTGTTAAAAAGTCCATACTACTCAAAGCAATCTACAGATTTAAGGCAATCCCTATCAAAGTACCAACAGTAGTTTTCACAGAACTAGAACAATCTTTTTTTTAAATTATTTTTAATGTTATATTTATTTTTGAGAGAAAGGGAGCAGGGGAGGTGCAGAAAGAGAGGGAGACGCAGAATCTGAAGCAGGCTCCAGGCTCTGAGTTGTCAGCATAGAGCCCGATGCAGGGCTCAAACTTGTGAACTGTGAGATCATGACTGGAGCTGAAGTCGGACACTTACCAAATGAGCCACCCATGTGCCCCTAGAACAAACAGTCTTAAAATTTGTGTGGAACCACAGAAGACCCCAAATAAAGCAGTCTTGAAAAAGAAAAAACTGGAGGTATCACAATCCCAGATTCCAAGGTATATTACAAAGCTGTAGTAATCAAGACAGTATGGTACTGGCACAAAAATAGACACACAGATCAATATGAAGAACGGAAAGCTCATAAATAAACACATAATTATATGGCCAGTAAATCTGTGACAAAGGAGGCAAGAATATGCAATAGAACAGAGTCTCTTCAATGGTTTTGGGAAAAGTGGACCACTTTCTTACACCATATACAAAAATAAACTCAAAATATATTAAGGACAAATGGGAGACCTGGAACCATAAACTTACAGAAGAGAGCACAGGCAGTAATTTTTCTGACATCAGCTATACCAACGTCTCTCTAGATCAGTTTCCTGAGGTAAGGGAAACAAAAGCAAAAATAAACTGTTGGGATTACATCATGATAAAAACTTCTGCACAGCAAAGGAAACAACCAACAAAACTAAAAGCCTACTGAATGGGAAAGAGATTTGCAAATGACAGTCCAGTAAATGGTTAGTGTAAGTTATTCATACAACATAACACTCAGAAAACAATCCATTTAAAAAATGGTCAGAACACTTAAACAGACATTTGTCCAAAGAAGATATCCAGATGGCCAACAGACAATGTAAAAAGATGCTCAACATCACTCATCATCAGAGAAATGCAAATCAAAAGCATGATGAGAGATCACCTTACACCTATCAGACTGGCTAGAATAAAAAACACAAGAAACAACAAGTGTTGTCAAGGATGTAGAGAAAAAGGAAACCCTGTGCACTGTTGATGGGAATGCAAATTGGTGCAGCCACTGTGAGAGACCGTATGGAGGTTCCTCAAAAAGTGAAAAATAGAACTACAATATGATCCAGTAATTGCACTACTGGGTATTTAGCTATAAGGAATACAAAAACACTAATCAAAGATATGTATATGTATATGTACATGTATGTGTACATGTATGTGTGTATATATATGTATGTGTGTATATATGTATGAGTGTATATGTATGTATATATGTATATATATATATATATATACACACACACACACCCCTGTGTTTATTGCTATTATTATTTACAATAGCCAATTGATAGAAGCAGCCCAGGTGTCCATCAATAGGTGAATGGATAAAGAAATTGTGTATATATATGTACAATGGAATATTATTCAGCTATAAATAAGAATGAAATCCTGTCATTTGCAACAATACGGATGGATCTAGAGAGTATAATGCCAAGCAAGATAAGCCAGTCAGAGAAGGATAAATGCCATATGATTTCACTCATATGCGAAATTTAAGAAACACATGGACAAAGGGGAAAAAAAGACAAACCAAAAAACCCACTCGTAACTAAAGAGAACAAACAGATGGTTACCAGAGGGGAGGTGCGGGGGGGGGGGGGGGGGGGGGGGGGAGGAGGAGTGGGCAAAATAGGTCAAAGAGTTCAGGAATATACTTACCTTGATGAGCAGTGAGTGTTGTGTGGAAGTGTTAAATCACTATATTATACACCGGAAACTAATACAACACTGTATATTAACTACACTAGAATTAAAACCAAAAAAGGCTAATGCTTGGTTGGGCAGGATAACTAATATCATAAGTCACAGTCCTTCACAATGCTAAGTATAAATAAATCTAGCTCATTTTAGGTTATTTCCAACTTTGTCACCTTAAATACTCTAATTTTGTCCCCTCCCTTTCTCTTGACAAATACTAGAGGCCAAGAAGAAGATTGAACAACAGGGAGGCTTCACGTTTGAAAACAAAGGAGTCCTCTCCGCATTTAACTTTGGGACTGTGCCCAGCAACAACTGAAAGAAGGAACATCAGCCTACCGAATGTCATCACTATATTTTCCTTCACCGGAGGAATGTGAAGGTCAAGGGGAGGACGACAGTGAGCTGCTTTTCAGCACCCTGCTGCTGTGCCGGATAACTGACATTGGGCAGCACATTTATCCACTCCCTCTTCCCCTTTGACCTTTCTCACCCTGGAATATATATTCTAAGCAGCTACTGTAATGTATGAAATTAAAGAAGAACAAAATCAGTGGACTGAAAAGGACAAATCATATTCTCCAAAGGATGAAAGACCAAGGTGGATTTAAAGGATTGAATTGCACGTCTCAGGTTTTTGCCATGCAGAATCAATGGATTTATGCGGATAACAGTGCCTTCTGTTGTACATGAATTATCTGAAAAATTTTTTTGGAGTGCATTGCAATTTTTTTTAAAGCATAAAACATATTTCTAGATATAATGTAAACCTTGGCTATTTGTTGACTTATTCTGCATTTTACTGTGTGATTTTACTGTTAGGCAGTTAGTTACAAGTCACTCTGGTGTCAAAAACATCACTGCTCCCCTTCTCACCCTGCTGCTGGGGGCTGTCTTCAGGGGTTGTAACATGCACTGGCTCTGGTTTTTCATTGTATGTTTTGAGGCTTTCTTACTAAGTGTCTTATTCCCTCTTCCATCATATATTTGAGCCTTGAAAGGGGTGGTGTTTCTATTGGGGTCAGAAAATATGAGTATAAATTCCATTTATAACCTAATAAGTGAAGGACTCAAGAATTTCTTGGCAGCAAGTGGCAGGAACTCTTTAGTCATTGGAATTAACAGTAAGTCCAAGTATATTCTGAATCATGTACTTCATTATGTAATGAATTGGTAATAATACAAAAGCACATTGAACTTCTGGGAGAAGGGTGCTACATTAAGCACGTGGTTTCTGGATGGGGGCTTGCATTTTCAACAACTTATCATTCCAGCTATGTTGGACCTGGGTCCAAAACATTTTCTAACCTTTTTTATCTAGAAAAAATGACCCAAATGAATTTAACTTCTACTTCTCACACATCTGAATTTTCTCCTACCTAATTCATTCTAGCCTTTATTATAGCTCACTTTGGCTTGTTATATTCTTCAAGGGTTGGGATATTGGTCACTCTTCGATGGTAATGATGCCTACAGAAAATATTGCAGATGGAGGCTGTGGCTCTTTTTATGAACAGATTCAAGACTAGAACATGGATCATAGTCTTTTCGTACAGTAAAGTGAAAGTGTATTTTCCAAACTTAATGTATTACTGGATGTGATACAGTTTTCCATTTTTGTGAAATGTCTGCAGCTTCTATTTCCCCTCAGTTACTGGAGGAATTTTCTCCAGGTGCTTCCTCTATTACCATCCCTTGTTAATATTAACTCTTTTTAGCATTTTAGGTTATTTAAGTAGTTTTTACAGAAGTAGCCTAAGAAGCCATGAGTTTCAGAGCTAAATGGTCCCTTGCTTTCCTCTGTCCCTCTCTTCCCAAGGCATTGATATTGAATGTGCCAGCTGACAGAAGAGACAGATGGCACTGGGGGGACATTTTAGATATCTTAAGCTTTGAAACTCTTCTCCACATGTCTAACATGGTTTCTTTTAACATAAATATGCCTTCACACTGGATTGTAAAAGGCATGTGATTTTATTTTTGTGAGGTATTGTCTTCTACAGTATTAAAGGGAAACAGATATTAATGTGTATCATCCTATCTTGTTTTTGAAGCCAGGGTAGTTGTATAATTTTGTTACCAGCAGTGCTAACCTGAATGTGATCTGGTTACCTTGGAAATGCAGGAACTTATATGAATGTACTGTAAAATAAAACATGGACTGATTCCCAGGATTCTGAACCCCTCTGTGTGAAATCTTCTGATATGTGGAGGTGCTTTAAGCAGGTGATAAAAATCCTTATTTGAGGGCAGGTGGAGCAAGGTAACTGTTGGCCTGGGAGGGTAACAAGGGCTCATCAGGAGCGGCGAGCCTGGGGAGCAGTTGGGAGCTAGAGCCCATCTCATAAATTGTGGTATCCCGATGAGAAAGATACAAACCCTGAAAAAGCTCAGGCCATTAGGCCACAGCAGGACTTTGAAGGAAAATAAAAAAGGTGCTGGAAAGAGAGCCATTTTCTGATAAGACTGTCATCAGATTAGGAGAGGTCCAAGTTGAGTGGAACGGGGACTTCCAGGGAAGATGGCAGAGTAGAAAGATCCTTACCTCACTTACTACCATGAATACACTTAGATAAAATCCACATCAGTGTAAATAACCCAGAAAATGACCCAAAGACTCGCAGAACAGACTTTCACTGCTTAGAGAAGAGGCCACTTCAGAGTGTAGGAAAGGCAGCAATGCAGTTAGAAACAACCCCCCCCCTCAAAACTGAGCAGGGGAGGGAGGCACACCTCAGGCATGGATGGAAGAGACTAGCAGACTCTACATCCAGCACCCCAGGCATGGGGGGGGGGGATCCACCATGGAAAGATGAATCCCCATAATTTTTGCCTTTGAAAGCCAGAAGGACTTAACTTTATGAGTTTTTACGATCAATGGGGCTCAACACTGGGAACTTTAAAAAAAAATTTTTTTTTTTAACGTTTATTTTTGAGACAGAGACAGAGCATGAACGGGGGAGGGTCAGAGAGAGAGGGAGACACAGAATCGGAAGCAGGCTCCAGGCTCTGGGCCATCATCAGCCCAGAGTCCGACGCGGGGCTCCAACTCACGGACCGTGAGATCGTGACCTGAGCTGAAGTTCGACACTTAACCGACTGAGCCACCCAGGCGCCCCAACACTGGGAACTTTAAAAATCATCAGGCTTTGCTCAGAGCAAGAGGGCAAGAGGAAACTGAGTCCTCACCCTTAAAGAGACAGCATAGCAAACAACCCTACTGAGATATGGCATAGAAGCAGCAGTTTTAAAAATGCCTGGGATATACAGGAAGATATATTTACTAATCTCAGAATGTGTGCTGGAGGGGCAGGGATCTTACATTTCTCCAAGAACAAAAGAGCTAGCAAGCACCATTTCTCTCCTCTGCCCCCTAGCCTAGATACCTGCAGCAACCAGCGTAGCATGGACACTCTCCATCTAGCTTTGCTAACAAGTGCACCCATCTCCCCCCAAACCACACTCAGAAGTCCATCCGAAGCAGTGCCACAAGCTTGATAGTATGAAAGCAGCCCCGGCCAGCACCACTCCGAAATGACTCCTGCCCTGAGGAAGGGTGAGGAAAACCATACATACCAGTCCAAATGTGCCAGCAGTGACTGTGTGAAGATATGTGGTCTGACTGCAGGCCCTACCCAGCAGTGAACATCTCAAGGTTCAACATAGGGAGAGTGCCCTGCAATTGGGTGCTACTGCAGCTCTGGCAAACACCTGGTCTGGCTCAACTCAAGCCCAAGGTATTCCCCGTACTGGCCCATTGACACAGGGACCAAATCCTACCCACAATAGTGACAGCCATTGCGGACTAGACTGAAAGCAAATGCAGCTCAGCCACAATAGGGTGCATGCAACGCATATAGGAGACGCCCCTGAAGCACCTGTTTCTGTAAGTGGGGTCTCTGCACTGCAGGGCACCACAGGGCCTCTTTTTCATAAGGGCAATACTTTCAGGAGTAGGAGACATAGCTAATTTTTCTAACACCCAGAAACAGACCCAGAGAGTTAGACAAAATGAGACAGATGATTTGTTCCAAATGAAAGAATAGGACAAAATCACAGCAAGAAAGCTAAACAAACAGAAATAAGTAATATGCCTGATAGAGAATTTAAAGTAGTGGCCATAAAGATTCTCATCAGATTTGAGAAAAGAGTGGAGGACCTCAGTGACACCCTCAACGAAGAGACAGAAAACATAAAAGAGAACCAAACAGAGATGAAAATCTCAATAACTGAAATGAAAAATTGGAATAAGACCAGAGAAAGCAGAACGGATCAGTGACTTGGAGAACAGAGTAATGGATGGAGAGCAATCATGATGAACAGGAGGAAGAAAAAAGAAAAAATGGGACTAGATTAGGGGGACTCAATGACACTAGCATAACATTTACATTATAGGGATCCCAGAAGAAGAGAGGGAAAGGGGCAGAAAATTTATTTGAAGAACTAAGAGCTAAAAACTTCCTCAATCTGGGGAGGGAAACAGAAATTCAGATCCAGGAGGCCAGAGAGCACCCAACAAAATCAACCCAAGGAGGTCCACACCATGACACATAGTAATTAAAATGGCAAAAAGTAGTGATAAAGAGAATTTTAAAAGCAACAGGAGAAAACAGTTACAGGAATGAAAACCCCTTAAGGACTATCAGGTGGTTTTTCAGCAGAAACTTTGCTGACCAGATGGGAGTGGCATGATTTATTCGAAGTGTTGAAAGAAAATAACCTACAACCAAGAATACCTTATCTGGCAAGGCTATAATTCAGAATGGAAGGAGAGATAAAGAGTTTTCTACAAAAACAAAAGTTAAAGGAATTCACCGCCAGTAAACCTTAGAGGAAATCTGAAAGGGGATTCTTTGAGTAGAAAGGGAAGACCATAGGCAGGAGTAGGAAAAATAGAAAGCACAAGTCCAATCAGTAAAATCAAGTATATCTATAAAAATCAGTCAAGGATTCATAAAATAAAAGGATTTAAAGTATGACATGATGTGCCTAAAACATGAGAGACAGAGAGAGAGACAGAGAGAGAGAGAGAGAGAGAGAGAGGAGTAAAACTTTATGTGCTTTTACAATGAGTTCAAACTTAAGTGACCATCAGCTTAGCATAGACACCTATATGTATAAGATATTATATATAAACCTAGTGGAAACCAGAAATCAAAAACCAGTAATAGATATGCAAAAAATAAAGAGAAAGGAATCCAAGTATACCACTAAAGAATGCCAGCAAACCACAAGAGAAGAGGGCAAGAGAAGAGAAGAAGAACTACAAAAACAACTTAAAGTAACAAAATGGTAATAAGTACATGCCTCTCAATAATTACTTTGAATGTAAATGGACCAAATAAATGCTCATATCAAAAGACAAAGGGTGACTGAGTGGATAAAAAAGCAAGACCCATATATATGCTGCCTACAAGAGACTCCTTTCAGACCTAAACATACATGCAGACTGAAAGTGAAGAGATGGAAAAACAATTCTCATGCAAATGGAAATGAAAAGAAAGCAAGGGTAGCAATACTTATATTGGAGAAAATAGACCTTAAAACAAAGACCTTTACAAGAGACAGAGAAGAACCCTACATAATCATAAAGGGACTAATCCAACAAGAGGATATAACAATTTCAAATATTTATGCACCCAACATGAAAGCTCCCAAATATATAAAGCAGCTATTAACAAACAAAGTAAGCAATAGTAGGGGACTTTAACACTCCACTTACAACAATGGACAGATCATCCAAACAGAAAATCAACAAGGAATCGATGCCTTTATTTTTTATTTATTTATTTATTAAAAAAAATTTTTTTTTCAACGTTTATTTACTTTCGGGACAAAGAGAGACAGAGCATGAACGGGGGAGGGGCAGAGAGAGAGGGAGACACAGAATCGGAAACAGGCTCCAGGCTCTGAGCCATCAGCCCAGAGCCTGACGCGGGGCTCAAACTCACGGACCGCGAGATCGTGACCTGGCTGAAGTTGGACGCTTAACCGACTGCACCACCCAGGCGCCCCATGGAATTAATGCCTTTAAATGACACACTGGACCAGATGGATTTAACATATATTCAGAACATTCCATCCTAAACAACAGAATACACATTCTTTTCAAGTGCACATGAAACATTCTCCACAATAGATCACGTATTAGGCCACAAAGCAAGTCTCAACAAATTTTAAAAGATAGAAGTTATACCATGCATCTCTTTTGAACACAATGCTATGAAACTAGAAATTGACCAAACAAAAAGTCTGGAAAGAACACAAATACATGGAGGTTAAATATCATGCTATTAAACAATAAATGGGTCAACCAAAAAAAATCAAAGAGGAAATAAAAAAATACATGGAAACAAATGAAAATGAAAACACAATGGTCCACATTCATTCATTCAGGATGCAGTAAAAGCTTTTCTAAGAGAGATTATAACAATATCTCAAGAAAGAAGAAAAATCTTAAATAACAACCTAATCTTACAACTGAGGGAACAAGAAAAAGAGCAAACAAGTCCCCAAACAAGCAGAAGAAAGGAAATAATAGATTGGGCAGAAATAAATGAAATAGAAACAACAACAACATCAACAACAACAACACCCAATAGAACTAATCAACGGAGCCAGGAGCTGGTTCTTTGAAAGGATCAACAAAATTGAAAAAACTTCAGCCAAACTCATCCAAAAAAAAGAGAGAGAACTAAAATAAACACAATCAGAGATTAAAGAGGAGAAATATCACCTAACACTACAGAAATACAAAGAATTCTAAGAGACTATTATGAAAAATGGCAACAAACTGGACAACTTACAAGAAATGGATAAATTTCTAGAAACATACAACCTCCCAAACAACCTTCCTGAAACAGGAAGAAATAGAATATGTGAACAGAATGATTACCAGAATGAAATTGAGTTAGTAATACGAAAATTCCCAACAAGCAACAGTCCAGGATGAGATGGCTTCACAGATTAATTCTACTGAACATCTAAAAAAGAGTTAATACCTTTTCTTCTCAAACTATTCCAAAAAATATAAGAGGAAGGGCAGCTTCCAAATTCATTCTATGAGGCCAGCATTACTCTGATACCAAAACCAACTAAAGACACTATTAAAAAAAAAAAGAGAACTATAGGCCAATATCTCTGATCAACATTGATGCAAACATCCTCAACAAAATATTAGCATACGAAATCAATAATACACTAAATCATTCACTATGATCAAGTGGGATTTATTTCTGGGATACAAGTGTAATTCAATATTTGCAAATCTATCTACATGATACATCATCAATAAGAGATGATAAAAACCACATGATCATTTCAATAGATGCTGAAACAGCAGTTGACAAAGTACAACATCCATTTAAGATAGAAGTCCTCAACAAAGTCGGTTTAGAGGGAAAGTAGCTCAACATAATAAAGACTACATATGAAAAACCCACGGCTAACATCATACTCAATGGTGAAAAATTGAGAGCTTTTCCCCTAAGATCAGGAACAATACACGAATGTCCATTCTCACTATTTTTATTCAGGAGAGTGCTGGAGGTTCTAGCCACAGCATTCATACAAGAAAAAGGAATAAAATGTATTGAAACTGGTGAGGAAGAAGTAAAACTTTCACTATTTGCAGATGACAGGAGACTATATATAGAAAACCCTAAGGACTCCATCAAAAAACTACTAGAACTGATAAATGAATTAAGTAAGGTTTCAGAATCCAAAATCAATATACAGAAATTCATTGCATTTGTGTACACTAATAATGAAGTAGCAGAAGAAGAAATTAAGAAAATCATCCCATTTATAATTGCACTAAAAAGAGTAAAATACCTAAGACTAAACTAAGTAAGTGAAAGACCTGTACTCTGAAAAGTATAAAACATTAATGAAAGAGATTGAAGATTACACACACAAATGGAAAGATATTCCATGCTCATGGATTGGGAAAACAAACATTAAAATATTGCTAATACTCAAAGTAATCTACAGAAATTTAATGCAATCTCTATGAAAATACCAATAAAATTTTTCACAATAGTAGAACAAAGAATCCTAAAATTTGTATGGAAACACAAAAGACCACTAGTAGCTAAATCAAAACTAGAGGCATCACAATTCTAGTTTCCAAGACATACTAGAAAGCTATAGTAATCAAAGTGGTGTGGTATCACCACAAAAATAGACACACAAACATATAGAACAGAATAGAGAGTCCAGAAATAAACCCATGATTATATGGTCAATTGATCTACTACAAAGAAGGCAAGAATATGCAATGGGAAATGGTGTTGGGAAAACTGGACAGCTAAATGCAGAAGAATGAAATGGGACCATTTTCTTTTTTTTTCAAGTTTATTTATTTTTGCGGGGGAAGAGGGGCAGAGAGACAGGGAAAGAAAGAATCCTAAGCAGGCTCCATGAGATCATGACCTGAGCTGAAATCAAGAGTTGGAAGCTTAACTGACTGAGCCACCCAGGCACCCTGGACCATTTTCTTGTATCACACACAAAGATAACCTCAACGTGGATTAAAGACCTAAATGTGAGACCTGAAACCATAAAACTCCTCAAAGAGAGCACAGACAATAATTTCTCTGACACTGGCTGTAACGATATTTTTCTAGACATGTGTCTTGTGGCAAGGAAAATGAAAGCAAAAATAAACTATTAAGAGCTCATCAAAATAAAAAGTTTCTGTACAGCAAAGGAAACAACCAACAAAACTAAAAGACAACCTACTGAATGGATGAAGAGATTTGTAAATGATATATCTGACAAGGGTTTAGTGTAAAAAATATATAAAAAAGTCTACAACTCAACACCTCAAAACCAAACAACTCAATTAAAAAATGGGCAGAAGACATAACAGACATTTATCCAAAGAAGACATCCAAATAGCCAATAGACACATGAAAACATGCTCAATATCACTCATCATCAGAGAAATGCAAATAAAAACCACAATGAGATATCACCTCATATCTATCAGAATGGCTAAAACAAAACAGAACAAAACAAAACAAAACAAAACAAAACCAAAACAAAACACAGAAGAAACAACTAGTGCTGGTAAGGATGAGTAGAGAAAGGTACCCTCATGCACTGTTGGTAGGAATGCAAACTGGTGCAGTCACTGTAGAAAGCAGTATGGAGGTTCCTCAAAAAATTGAAAATAAAATAACCATATGATCCAGGAATTTCACGACTGGGTATTGACCCAGTTAATATGAAAACAATAATCTGAAAAGATACATGGACTCCTGTGTTTATTGCACCATTATTTACAAGAGCTAAATACATAAAAGCAATTCATGTGTCCAGTGTCCATCACTAGATGAAGGGATTCCATACACTGAAATATTACTGAACCATAAAAAGAATGAAATCTTGCCATTTGCAACAACACAGATGGAGCTAGAGAGTATAATGCTCAGTGAAATAAGTCCATTAGAGAAAGACAAATACCATATGATTTCACTCATATGTAGAATTTAAGTAACAAAACAAATGAACAAAGAAAAAAAGACAACCCAAAACTCTTAAGTAGAGTGAACAAACGGGTATTTACTAGAGGGGAGGTGGGTGAGGGGATGAGTAAAATAGGTGAAGGACTAAGAGTATACTTATCTTGATACATATTCAGTGTTCACAGGATTGTTGCATCACTATATTGTATACCAGAAACTAATGTAACATTGTACGTTAATTATACTGGAATTCAAAAATAATGAAAAGATAATAAAAAATGGAATAACAATACAATAAAGCTGAGTGCAATGGTAAATGCTGGCCCTTTGATTCTCATGTACTTACCTATCGTGACAGCAAGTTCCTTTCCCCATCTCTTCTGTTAAGACCACACTGAAACCAGTAAATTGTTGATCAGGGAAAATTCCTAAGGTAGAAAACAATTATTTTAAATTATGTCATTTAAGCAATATAGTGAGTTACAGTCCACTTTTCTCTTCAGTAAGGGAGAGTGAAAACTAAAAAATCCATGGAGAAAATCAAGGGGAAACTCGGTCATGTGATCAGAGAACACTACAGATACACATATGTTTCATCTGTTAAAAAAAAAATCCAGATGGGTCTGAAATGGCTCCCGTCCCCATTTCATTCTCTCCATTAAGATCAGTGTGTAAGTGCTGACTCTGGATGGGTTGGAATCTTCTTGGGCAGTCTGCTAGGGAGTGAGGCCACAAAAATCAGTGAACAAAGGGTTGGACGCAGCTCAGACACCAGGGCAGCTGTGGCTGATCCCATAGCCGGAAGAGAGGTGTGTGTGCAACAGAGAGTCAGTGACTGGGCAGTGGGAGAGTCTGGGGCAGGCAGCAGTGGCATCAGAGGGAGGAGAGGGCTGTGTTGAAGGGAGGAGGGAGTGAGAGGCTCTGCTGTGGATGGAGGAGGTGAGAGAGTGCCTGTGCTCCCTGCAGGTCATGTGAGAGGAAATTCACCCTGGAGCTCTGTGAGAAAAACATTTCACAAGTAGATGGATGCCCCTCAAGAGCTAGAAATGGGAGGATTTCCAACGGGTTTGGAATATGCAGGGAGCTAAGAGCAACTGAGGCAAGAGTGGCCTTTTCCCAAAAGATATCCTTGAGGATGAAGGGAAGAACTGGGGCAGATGAGAACTAAGCAGTAAGGCCTTATGGGCACCTTTCAGCTGTGGCCCAGTGTCCCCAACTCAGCTTTCTTAGTTTATAGTGACTCCCATTCGTACAGTCTAGTGAGTGAGGACAGTACCGTCATTTCTCTTGCTTGGCAGTCATTCATTCTGGAAACTTCTGCAGCTCTATCTTGACTGCTGATTTCCAGACCATCTGACTCCAACTGGTCTCTCCTCGTGCATGTTAGCAAATTAGAATTCCTTCACAGTGGGTAATCGCTGGCCTTGCTGTTAGGTCCTTCCTCTTCTTTTTCGCAGCACTTGTATTTTTTCTGATCTGCCTTGAATTGCTCATGCCATTGATTGTAAGTTTGAGGGAAGAGACTATGTTTTGTATAGTATTTTGTACACATTTTGCCTTCTTTATATACCCTTTATCTGGAGACCAAGCATGATTAATATGAACAAATGAATAAATGGGTATTTGAGGTTCTGCCAATGAGCTTGGAACTTTGAGCTTCTCAGAGGCTAAATACGATCTCAGAGACAGGTAGTTTTCTGTGCAGGCACCTGGCCTTTAGGAGGAGAAAACAGCTCCACAGCAGCGGCCACCCCCACAGATGGATGGTGAAGTAGATGATTTGCTGCTGGAGGGAAGGTGTTGTCTGTGGAACACTCTCATCTCTACCGTTAGAAGGTAGGGGAGGGACAGGAAGCTGTTCCCCAAACTGAGACGACACTGTGAGACCGGAAATGAAGCAGGTAACTCCATACAATTTGCACAGTTTTATCAGGGTAACTTACTGACAGCGGGGATGGGGTGGAAGATGATCCAGGCTCTGTATATAGTTATTCTCTGCAAAGTTCGGGCTTTACTGTGCAGAAGTTTTAGAGTGAGGGGATGCACAGAAAAGCACTGTAGTGAGATCAAAGGGTTCACATGCACCTAATCGGCAGCTAACCTTTAATTAGACCTTGTGTCACCATCTGTGTTTCAGGAAGGGGAAAGACTATGGTATCTCTAAGAGATTAATGGGAGGCGAAAACAAGCATCCTGTTCCAGACTTAGTGGGCATTTCTGAAGCAGAAGCCCAGTTTCTGGTTTTTCAGGATTACAAAAGACGTCTTATTCCTGGTTACCTTCAGTGACAAGGGTCTCTTTCACAAGGATTCAGGAACATGTTAGGTCTAACAGGTTATCATCTCCCTCTTAGCTACTCATTCACCCTTGCTCCCAAAGATAGCTACACAGCAGGGCTCACGGAGCACCAGCACATACGTTGGTAAACGTTAGGACAGAACTTCCATTTCTGCATAGTTCTTTGAATCTGTGTCTATTATAAAGAAAGAATGAAATTGGTCAGTTTGTCACTACCTTCTGTGGAATTCCTCTATAGAGCATGGTTTTGCCCCAAACCCCCCAAAAGCATTTGGCCTCCCTGATTTTCTTTAGAGGTGAGATACGGGTGTGGCGGGCAATGAGTTGGGTGTACCTGTTACTTCAAGGCAAATGATACAAGTAACCCTGCTATTGTGATGTATTCCTTGAAATAATAAGTATGGTATTGGCTTTTGGGTTTTGTTTTTTGTTTTTGGGTGGTATTTTTTTTTTTGGCACAATGTGAACATGCTATCTCATGTGTTCTTACATTTTTGTTTTACATTCTTTCAGCCATCACAAGACTTCAGAGCACTTATTTTTAATTTCCCCTACCTACCCCCTGGTTCTCCACTACGTTCTCTCAGCTTTGCCACTCATAGTATATTGATCCAGAATTTAGCTAGTAAAGGAAGAGAAACATCCGTGCTATTATTTCTTTAAGTTTATTTATTTATTTTGAGAGAGAAAGAACGAGAACAAGCAAGCAGGAGAGGGGCAGGGAGGGAGAGGGAGAGGGAGAGGGAGAGGGAGAGGGAGAGGGAGAGGGAGAGAGAGAGAGAGAGAGAGAGAGAATCCCAAGTAGGCTCTGTGCTGTCAGTTTGGAGCCTGACACGAGCCTTGAACTCACGAACTGTGAGATCATGACATGAGCTGAAATCAAGAGTCAGATGCTTAACTGAGCCACCCAGGCGCCCCAAGATATTATTTTTTAAATGACTCTGAGCCCAATTCAAAAGGAGCACTCATATGTAGGTGTCACTTATCATTAAGACATTATGAAATCCCCTTAAATAATTATTTAAAAAATTATCAGTGGAGTAATATTCTTTACTGTATTTTAAAGTTTCATGAAAAAGTCTGGAAACAATCTGGTCTGTAACTCAAGGTTTGAGTGTTTTCAAAATAAAAAAAATATGTGATTTTAAAACATTTTAATACAGTACAGAAAAATGGAGAGTCATGTCTGTTGTATTCAAACAACGACTATCTTTCTATTCTATAACACTGTTATAAAGAAAAGTTAGCAGCTCAACAGCTGTAGTGTAAGTATAGCAATTGTCGTTGTTGCTGGAATTCAGCTATCTGTGAACTACTCTGCACACTTAACTAAATCAAAGCCTATGCAGAGCCTTAAATCAATATAAGATTAAGAAAGAATTGTTCACATTACATCACTTAAAGGATAGACCTTAATCCCTGTATTAAAGTCAACCACTGCAATGTTTGCAAAAGAATAGTAAGATCATAGGACTGACCTTTACATTTAAGATGAAAGAATCCATCTGGAGAGATCACATTACCCCAGCAGCCCTTCTTTGCCCTCTCTCCCGTCTTGGCATTCTGTGTTAGGCCTTCCCCTCTTGTCTGGGTGAGTTTATCAGGGGCTATGAGCATTGTACTTAGGGACCAAGAATTATTACTATTATTTTTTAAATCTTTATTTTTGAGAGAGACAGAGACAGAGCACAAGTGGGGAAGGGGCAGAGAGAGAGAGAAGGAGACACAGAATCCGAATCAGGCTCCAGGCTCTAAGCTGTCAGCACAGAGCGCAACATGGGGCCTGGACTCATGAACTGAGAGATCATGACCCAAGCCTAAGTCAAATGCTTAACTGGCTGAGCCACCCAGGTGCCCTAGGGACCAAGAATTGTTAGGCAACCACCTACACTGTGATTCAGAGGATTATGAAAAGGATCCCTGTATCTCCACTACCTTCTATAAGGGTATCTAAAATCCAGGTCTTGAAGGAATTTGCTACTTCCTGACATTTTTGTTGCTAAAGAAGCTGGTTGTTTCTTTCTCCAAAGCACAAGACTTTCAGATCTGACCTTGTCATCTAGTCAAAGGTGATGCATTGAGTTTGGAATGGATAACTGAGACATGATGAGGTTTCTAATCTGGTCATTTATGCCTTTTCTGTATGAATTGAAATGACCTACTCTTGGCTTTAAGTTCAAAATGAAAATTTTCTGAGATATCACAAGGCTATAAAACTTTGTTTTACATCAAAAACCCATCTGTCTGGAAAAGATGGTGGAGTAAGAAGGCCCTAAGTTCACCTGGTCGCATGGATACACCTAGATAACACCCACACCATTGTCAAGAACCTAGAAAACGACTAGTGGACTCTCCCCCGCTAATCATAGAGAAGAGGCCACACTGAAAAATGGTAGGAAGGGTGGACATGTGATCAGGAATCAAATTGATGGGTAGAGACATCATTAGGAACAAAACTGACCTATGAGACTGGCCGTGGGAGGGAGGGACACCACAGACACAGAGAACGGAGAGGAGCAGATCCCACCCCAGGCACCCCAGACACAGGGACTCACAATGGGGAGACAAATCCCCATAACATTTGACTCTAAAAACCAGAGGGGCTTAATTAAGGAGTTCTTACAATCAGTGGGGCTCAACACTAGGAACTTTAAAAACCAGTGGCTCAACTTGGGGAGAAAGAGAGGGCAATAGAAAAATGAGTCTCTGCCCTTAAAGGGACAGCATAACAAATAGCCCTGTAGAGATACAGCATAGAAGCAGTAGTTTGAAAAAACACCCGGGGTATATGGGAAGGAGATTTATTTAGTAACTTCAGAATGTATGCTGGAGGGGCAGGTATCTTTAGGAGACTTCTCTGAGAACTAAAGAGGCAGTGGATACCATTTCCCTCCCTGCCCACCAGCCGAGATACATGACTCGGGAATTGTGGGAATGCGTGCAGTGCCAACACTCTACACCTAGCTTGTTAACAGCAGCTCACCTCATGCTCTTCTTTGGATCCACCCCTACAACCAACCCTCAGCTCTTCTCCAAGGTAGCAACACATTCCCTCCCATAGCAGACCTGTGCACACAATGCTAACACCCTGTTATGTCCCACCCCCACATTCTCCAGTGAAACTGCCCCCTTTAACTTCACCTCCCCAGGAGTTCCCCAAAGCAGCTCCAGTACTCTTCCCACAGTAGAAAGTGTAAACCTTGCTAACATTGTGAACCCCACCCCCATGTTCTCCTGCAAAGACACCCCTTCCAACCTGCCCTCAGCAGGGAATCATCCAAAGTGATGCCATAAGCCTGGTAATGCGCAAGCAGCCCTTACACTGGTCAGCACCACCCCAAACTGGCTTTTGCCATGGGAAGAGGGGAAGATATCACACAGACAATTTCCACTGCAGCCCTAGAAGTGAGCTGGGGGTAGACACCTGGTCTGACTGCAGGCCCTGCCCACCAGTGAAAGCCTCTCACAGGGCAACACAGGGAAAGTGTTCTGCAGTTTGATGTGACCACAGTTCTGGCAAATGCCTCCTCTGACTAAACTCAAACCCAAGGCAGCCCCAGACTGGCCTGTTATCAATACGGGGCCAAACCCTCCCCACAACAGGCAAAGACAGCCATTGAAGATAACTAGACAGAAAGCAAATGTGGCTTAGTCACAACAGTAAGGTGCATGCAACACACAGAGGACACACCCCTGAAGTGCCAGTTTCTGATGAACAGGGTATATTGCATTGCAGGACACCACAGACCTTTTCTTCATAAGACCACTACTTTCAAGAATAGGAGACTTAACTGACTTTCTTAATGCACAGAAACAGACACAGAGAGTTAGACAAAAATAGGAGATAGAGGAATACATCTCAAATTAAAGAACAGGACACAATCAGAGCAAGAGAGCTAAGCAAAACAGAGATAAGTTATATGCCTGATAGAGAATTTGAAGTAATGGCTATAAAGATACTCATTGGATTTGAGAAAAGAGTGGAGAACCTCAGTGAAACCCTCAACAAAGAGACAGAAAACATAAAAGAGAACCAATTAGAGATGAAGAATTTAATAATTAAAATGAAAAATATACCAGATGGAATAAATACTAGACTAGAGAGTACAAATGAACAGATTAGTGATCTGGAGACAGAGAAATGGAAAGCAATCAAGCTAACCAGGAGAAATAAAAAAGAGTAAAAAAAGAGAATAAAGGGAACTCAGTGACACCATCAATGGTAACATCATTCGTATTATAGGGATCACAGAAAGAGAAGAAGGGACAAAGGGGCAGAAAATGTATTTGAAGAAATAATAGCTAAAAACTTCCCTAATCTGAGGACTGCTATATGTATAAATGTATATATAAACCTAACAGTGACCACAAATCAAAACCAGTAATAGATATGCAACTAAAGACAAATGAACAGAGAAGAACTACAAAAACAACAGTAAGTCAAGTAACAAAATGGCAATAAATACATACCAATCAATAATTACTTTGAATGTAAATGGACTAACTGCTCATTATCCAAAGACAAAGGGTGACAGAATGGATAAAAAAGCAAGGCCCTCTATATGCTGCCCAAAAGAGACTCATTTCAGACCTACACACACATGCAGACTGAAAGTGAAGGGATGACGTATTTATCATATAAATGGAAGTGAAAAGAAAGCCAGGGTAGCAATATTATTTTGGACAAAATATACCTTAAAACAAAGACTATTACAAGGGACAAAGAAGGATGCTACAAAATCATAAAAGGAATAATCCAACAAGAAGATATAACAATTGTAAATATTTATGCACCCAACATGAAAGCTCCCAAATATATAAACAGCTATTAACAAGCATAAAGGAACAAATCTATAGGAATACAATAATAATAGGGTACTTTAACACCCCACTTACATCAGTGGATAGATCACCCAAACAGGAAATCAACAAGGAAACAATGGTTTTGAGGGCACATTGGATTAGATGGATCTAATAGATGTATTTAGAACTTTCCATCCTAAACAGAAATACATTCTCTTCAAGTTGCACATGGAACATTGTCCACAATATTAGGCCATAAAACAAGCCTCAACCAATTCAAAAAGATACTATGTATCCTTTCCAACCGCAAGGCTATGAAACTAGAAATCAACCATAACAAAAACACCTGGAAAGAACACAAATACACGGAAATTAAATAACATGGTACTAAACAATGAATGGGTTAACCAAGAAATCAAAGAAGAAATAAAAATACATGGAGACAAATGAAAATAGAAATTAATGATCCAAAATATTTAAGATGCAACCAAAGCTGTTCTAAAAAGGAACTTTATAGCAATACAGGTCTACCTCAGGAAGCAAGAAAAATCTCAAATATACAACCTAACCTTAAACCTGAATGAGCAAGAGAAAGAAGAAAAAACTAAATCCAAAAACCAGTAGAAATGTTGCCAGGTTAACTGGGGAGACTCTAGGCGCTGACGCCTCGACACAGCCCATCCCAAAGATGTTGCTGATGGTTCTTGGTCTCATGACAAGGAAGAATTCAAGGACAGATGCAACACAGTGGGTAAGAGACACAAGCAGAAAAGTTTGTTAAAGCAAAAGTACACTCTCAAGATGTGAGAGTGGGAGAGGGAGAAAGGCAGAGACACATCCCGTGCCCTGGGGTTTGAGTTTCTTCTACCTTTTATCAACAGTTGTTAGCAACAGGGAGGAATATTTGTTACTTGAGGCAGGGAATTCTTGCAAACAGTGTTTCAAGCTTTTTCTTATTTGTTCAGGGATTTCTGGCCTATTTTGTCAGCCATCTTGGCCTGTCTAGTTTGATCCAGTGTGGTAAGTTTTGTTTTGGAGGGCTGCCAGGACAGGTCTCTGGCTTTCCCAATAGCTGGCCATGACTTCTTCTTTGCTGGCCTCTAGGCATCCTGTTAGAATCTAACTAACTAACTCCTCTAACAGAAGGAAAGAAATAATGAACATCAGAGCAGAAATAAATGAAAAAGAAACTAAAAAAACAATAGAACAGATCAATGAAACCAGGAGCTGGTTCTGTGAAAAGATGAACAAATTTGATAAACTTTTTGCCAGACTCATAGAGAGAGAGAGAGAGAGAGAGAGAGAGAGAGAGAGAGAAACATAGAAAGACAGAGAGGATTCAAACAAAATCAGAAATGAAAGGTGAGAAATAACCAACACCACAGAAATATAAACAGTTGTAAGAGAATATTATGAAATATGATATGCCAGCAGATTGGACAGCCTAGAAGAAATGGATAAATTTCTAGAATCATATAACCTTTCAAAACTGAACCAGGAAGAAATAGGATATTTGAAGAGTGTCATTGGCAATGAAATTAAATCAGTAATAAAAGAACTCCCAAGAAACAAAAGCCCAGGACTAGATGGCTTCAGAGGTGAATTCTACTGAGTATTTAAAGATGAGTTAATGCCTATCTTCTGAAACTATTCCAAAAATTAGAAGAGGAAGGAAAGCTTCCAAATTCATTCTATGAGGCCAGTATTACCCTGATACCAAAACCAGATAAAGACACCACAAAAAATCCTCACCAAAATAGTAGCAAACTGAATCCAATAATTAAAAAAAATCACTCAACACCATCAAGTGGTATTTATTTCTGGGATGCAAGAGTGGTTCAATATTCACAAATCAATCAATGTGATACATCATATCAGCAAGAGCAATGATAAAAACCATATGATTGTTTCAATAGATGTAAAAAAAGCATTTGAGAAAGTACAATATCCATTTATCTCCAACAAAGTAGGTTAAGAGGGAACATACCTTAACATAATAAAGACCACAGTGAAAAACCTACAACTAACATCATGTTCAGTGGTGAAAAATTGAGAGCTTTTCCCCTAAGGTCAGGAAGAAGACAAGAATGTCCACACTCACCACTTTTATTTAACATAGTACTGGAAGTTGTAGCTATAGCAAACACACAAAAAAGAGAAATAAAAGGAATCCAAGTTGGTAAGGAAGAAGTGAAATTGTCTCTATTTGGAGATGACATAAGACTATATAGAAAACCCTAAAGACTCCATCCAAAAACTACTAGAACTGAAAAATGAATTCAATAAGGTTGCAGGATTCAAAATCAATATAAAGAAATTTATTGCATTTCTATACACTACTAATAAAGTGGCAGAAAGAGAAATTAAGAAAGCCATCCCACTTACAATTGTACCAAAAAGAATAAAATACCTAGGAATAAAGTTAACCAAGGAGGTGAAAGGCCTGTACTCTGAAAACTGTAAAACATTGATGAAAGAAATTGAAGATGATACAAACAAATGGACAGGTAGCCTATACTCATGGATTGAGGGAACAAATATTGTTAATATGTCTATACTACCTAAAGCACTCTGTACATCTAATGCAATCCCTATATCAAAGTTCCAATAGCATTTTTCACATAGCAAGAACAAGTAATACTGAAATTTTATAGAACCACAAAAGAACCCAAACAGCCAAAGCAATCTTGAAAAAGAAGAAAACTGGAGGTATCACAATCCAAGATTTCAGGTTATACTACAAAGGTGTAGTAATCAAAACAATATGGTCCTAGCACAAAAAACAGACATATAGATCAATGGAATAGAATAGAGAGCTCAGAAATAAACCCATCGTCAATTGATTTACTACAATGGGGGAAAGAACAGGAAATTGAAAAGAGACAGTCTCTTCAACAGACGATGTTGGAAAAACTGGACAGCTAAATGCCAAAGAATGAAACTAGACCACTTTCTCACACCATACACAAATATAAACTCAACATGAATTAAAGACCAAAATGTGGGACCTGAAGCCGTAAAACTCCTAGAAGAGAGCACAGGCAATAATTTCCCTGACATCTGCAGTAGCAATATTTTTCTAGCTATGTCTCCTGAGGCAAGGGAAACAAAAGCAAAAATAAATTATTGGGACTATATAAAAATTAAAAGCTTTTGCACAGCAAAGGAAACAATCAAGAGAACAAAAAGATAACCTACTGAATGGAAGAAGAGATTTGCAAATGACATATCTGATACGGGGTTAATATCCAAAGACATATAAAGAGCTTATACTACCCAACAGCAAAAGCCCCAAATAATCCAATTTAAAAAAGGGCAGATGGATGGCTCAGTGGGTTAAGCATCTGATTCTTGATCTCAGCTCAAGTCTTGATCTCAGGGTTGTGATTTCAGGCCCTGTGTTGAGCTCCATGCTGGGCATGAAGCCTACTTTAAAAAAAATGGGCAGAAGACACGAATAGACATTTCCCCAAAGAAGACATACAGATGGCCAACAGACACTTGAAAAGATGCTCAACATCACTAATCATGGAAATGCAAATCAAAACCACAATGAGATATTACTTCACACCTGTCAGAATGTCTAAAATCAACAACATCAGAAACAACAGATATTGGCAAGGATGTGGAGAAAAAAGGAACCTTTGTGCACTGTTGATGGGAATGCAAACTGGTGCAAAACAGTATGGAGATTCCTCAAAAAATTAAAAATAGAGTCACCATATGATCCAGTAATTTCACTATTGGATATTTACTCAAACAATAGAAAAAACACTAATTCAGAAAGATGTATGTGCCCCTATATTTACTGCAGCCTTATTTAGGATAGTAAATATATGGAAGCAATCCAAGTGTTCATGAAGAGATAAATGGATGGGGTGACTGGGTGGCTCAGTCTGTTAAGCACCCAACTCTTGGTTTCAGCTCAGGTCATGATTTCATGGGTTTTGAGACCCAGCCCCATGTCCAGCTCAGCTGACAGCATGGAGCCTCCTTGGGATTCTCTTTCTCCCTCTTTTTCTCAAAATAAATAAAAATAAAAATTATATACAAAAAGGAGATGAATGGATAAAAATGTGGTACATATATACAATGGAATATTACTTAGCCAAAAAGAAAGAAATCTTGCCATATGCAACAACATGGATCAAACTAGAGAATATAATGCTAAGTGAAATAAGTCAGAGAAAGAGAAGTACTATATGATTTCATTCATATGTGGGATTTAAGAAACATAATTAATGAGCAAGGAAAAAAAGAGGCAAACTTAAAAACAAGCTCTTAAATATAGAGAACAAACTGGTGGTTACCAGAGGAGAGGTGGGTGGGAGGATGGGTGAAATAAGTGAAGAGGATTAAGAGTACACTTATCATGACCAGCACTGAGTAATGTATAAAACTGTTGAATCGATGGGGCGCCTGGGTGGCGCAGTCGGTTAAGCGTCCAACTTCAGCCAGGTCACGATCTCGCGGTCCGTGAGTTCAAGCCCCACGTCAGGCTCTGGGCTGATGGCTCAGAGCCTGGAACCTGTTTCCGATTCTGTGTCTCCCTCTCTCTCTGCCCCTCCCCCGTTCATGCTCTGTCTCTCTCTGTCCCAAAAATAAATAAAAACGTTGAAAAAAAAATTAAAAAAAACCCAAAAAACTGTTGAATCGCTATATTGTACACATGAACCTAGTATAACACTGTATGTTAATTATACTGAAATTAAAATAAATAAACTCATATAATTTGGTTGGAGGAGTAGAAAGGTAGAACTTTAGAATGTTTTTATTTATTTATTTTTTAAGAATTTTTTTATTTTTTATTAAAAAAGTTTTTTTAACATTTATTTATTTTTGACATAGAGAGAGAGAGAGAATGAGTGGGGGAGGGGCAGAGAGGGAGACACAGAATCCAAAGCAGGCTCCAGGCTCTGAGCTGTCAGCACAGAGCCAGAAGTGGGGCTCAAACTCACGGACTGTGAGATCATGACCTGAGCTGAAGTTGACGCTTAACCGACTGAGCCACCAGGCGCCCCTGATAATTTTTTTTAATAGTGGCCACCCTAATAGGAATAAGGTAGCATCTCATTGTGGTTTTGATTTGCATTTTTCTAATTAGTGATGTTAACCATTTTTTCATATGGTTGTTGTCCATTTGTATAACTTTTTTGGAGAAATGTCTGTTTAAGTCTTTTGTCCTTTATTCATTCATTTATTCCAGTATAATTATAATACAATGTTATATTAGTTTCAGGTGTACAATATAGTGATTCACCAATTCTATACATTATCAATACTCACCACGATAAGTGTACTCTTAATCCTCTTCAGCTATTTTATCCACCCGCCCCCGCCCCCCCACTCACTTCCCATCTGGTAACTACTAGTTTGTTCTCTATGTTAAAGAGTGTTTTTTGTTTGTCTTTTTTCCCATTTGTTTGTTTTGTTTCTTAAATTCCACATGTGAATGAATCATATGGTATTTGTCTCTCTCTGACTTATTTAACTTAGCATTATACCCTCTAGACCCATCCATGTTATTATAAATGGCACTATTTCATTATTTTTAAGGCTGAGTAATATTCCATTGTGCATATATACCACATCTTCTTTACCCACTCATCTATTGATAAAAACTTGTGTTGCTTCATATCTTAGCTATTCTAAATAATGTTGCAAAAAACATAGGGATGCATATATCTTTTTGAACTAGTGTTTTCACAGTCTTTGAGTAAATTCCTAGTAGAGGAGTGAATGGATCATATGGTAATTCCATTTTTAATTTTTTGAAGATTCTCCATACTGTTTTCCACAATGACTGCACCAGTTTGCATTCCCACCAACAGTGCACAAAGGTTCCTTTTTCTCCACATCCTCACCAACACTTGCTTCTTTTGTTTTAGATTCTAGCCATTCTGATATCTCATTGTGGTTTTTGACTTGCTTTTCCCTGATTAGTGATGAAGATCATCTTTTCGTGTGTCTGTTGACTATCTGTATATTTTCATTGGAGAAATGTCTGTTCATGTCTTTTGCCCAATTATTAATTGGATTATTTGGGAGTTTTTTTGGTGTTGAGAATAACCCAAAGAAGTTCTTTATATATTATTGGATATTAACTCCTTATTGGACGTATCATTCGCCAATATCTTCTCCCACTCAGTAGGTTGTTTTTTAGTTTTGTTGATGATGTCCTTTGCTCTGTACAAGCTTTTAATTTTGATGTAGTTCCAATAGTTTATTTTTGCGTTTATTTCCCTTGCTTTAGGAGACGTATCTAGAAAAATGTTGATAAGGTCAATGTCAGAGAAATTATCTCCTGTGTTCTCTTTTAGGATTTTTATGATTTCACGTCTCACATTTAGATCTTGAATCCATTTTGAGTTTATCTTTGTGTATAGTGTAAGAAAGTGGGGTCCAGGGGAGGCTTGGAAAGATGGCGGGGCAAGAGGACCCTGAACGCATCCTCTCTTACATTTTCAACTAGATATTATCCATATCTAAGTCAACAAACCCGAGAGCGATCCAAAGACTGGCAGAAAAAACTCTACAACTAAATATAGGGAAGAAGCTGCATCTGAAAGTTCAGGAAAATCAGAAAGGTAGAGGGATCTGCATGTGTGTGGAGAGGGCAGAGAAATGGGCCCTCATACCAGGGAGCTCACACAGGGAAGACTAATCCCCAGAATGTTTGGCTTTAAAAACCAGAGGGACTGAATTCCATGATTTTGTAAAACCAGTGGTACTTTGAGCCTGGAGCTTTAAAGGTCTGAATCAGCACTGGGTGAGCCAAGAGGGTGACAGCTCTATCAGTGCCCTTAAAGAGACAGCAGCCTGCATGGAAAGGCAATATAAAAATGGCAGTTCACCCGATGCAAGGGGCAAACAGGTAACAGATCTGATTTTGGAGCATGTTGGGAGACTTCCCTGAAAACGAGGGAGCTGGCAGATGGCATTTTCCTCTCCTGTCCCCTAGCATAAACACAGAGCCACCCATGAGAGGCAGGGCTGCACAGAAACTTACTACCTAACCCACTAGCAGTACACCAAGGCCATGAGTTCTCCTGAGGATTAGCCAACTTCAAGCCTCCTGCCCCCAGCTCTATCTGACAAGGCTATCATTTAGAAAAAGACAGATAAAGAGTTTCCTAGACAAATAAAACTAAAGGAGTTTGTGACCACTAAACCAGTTCTGCAAGATATGTTAAAAGGGACTCTCTGAGTGGAAAGAAGAGACCAAGTGACAGTAAAGAGGTAGGAAACACAAAAGCAGTAAAAATGAATATTTCTGTAAAAAAAAAATCAGTGGAAAATTCACAAAAAAGGATACAAAAGATAATAACCTATACCTAAAACATGAGGAGGAGAGGAGAAGAGAATGGGTTCAAACTTGAGTGACTATCAACATAAGTTATAATGCTATACACAGAAGAAGTTATATACAAACCTAATGGTAACCATGTATAAAAACCACTAATAAATATGTAGAGGATCAAGAGAAATAAATCACTAAAGATAATCAGCAAACCATGAAAGAAAGAAGGATCAGAGATAGTTTTCAGAAACAACCACAAAACAAATAATAAAATGGCAATAAATACATATCAATAATTACTTTGGATGCAAATGGACTAAAACTCCAATCAAAAGACATAGGGTATCAAAATAGATTGAAAAAAAACCAAAAACAAAAACCAAGACCAATGCTGCCAACAAGAGACTCGTTTTAGACTGAAGATACCTGAAGATTGAAAGTGAGAGGATAAACATCTATCATGCAAATGAATGTTAAAAGACAGCCAGAGTAGCAATACTTACATCAGACAAAGTAGACTTTGAAACAGACTGTACAAGAGACAAAGAAGGGTGCTATATAGTAATTAAGAGGACAATCCAATAAGATATAACAATTGTAAATATTTATGCACACAACATAGGAGGACCCAAATACATGAAACAGTTAATAACAAACATAAAGAACTAATAAATAATAATACAATAATAGTAGGGGACTTAAACACCCCACTTACACCAATGTATTATCCTAAGAAAATCAACAAGGAAACAATGGCTTTAAATGACACATTGGTACAGACAGATCTAACAGATATATTCACAACATTCCATCCTAAAACAGCAGAATATACATTCTTTTCAAGTGCACATGGAACATTCTCCAGAATACATCACATATTATCCCACAACAAATTCAAGAAGATTAAAATCATATCGTTCATCTTTTCTGACCATAAGGCTATGAAACTAGAAATAAACCACAGGAAAAAATCTGGAAAGACCACAAGCACATGGAGGTTAAATAACATGCTACTAAACAATGAATGGGTCAACCAATAAATAGAATAAATTAAGGGGTGCCTGGGTGGCTCAGTTAAGTGCCCAGCTTTTGGTTTCAGATTGGGTCATGATCTCGTGGTCTGTGAGTTCAAGCCCCACATTCAGCTCCATACTGGCAGCGTGGAGCCTGCTTGGGATCCTCTTGCCCTCGCCCTCACCCTCTCAAAATAAATAAATAAACTTAAAAAAAAAGAATTAAAAAGTACATGGAAACAAATGAAACTGAAAACAAAATGGTTCAAAACCTCTGGGAGGCAGCAAAAGCCATTCTAAGAGGGAAGTTTCTAACAATACAGGCATACAACAAGAAGCAAGACAAATCTCAAATAAACACCTAACCTTGCATCTAAAGGAGCTAGAAAAAAAAACCCAAAAACTAAAACCAGCAGATGGAAGGAAAAAATAAAGATTAAAACAGAAATAAAAACATAATAGGAACTAAGAAAACAGACAAAAACTTTAAAAAAAAAAAATCCACAATAGACCATAACAAAACCAGGAGCTAGTTCTTTGAAAAAATTAATTGATAAACTTCCTACCAGACTTACCAAGAAATAAATAGGAAGGACTCAGATAAATGAAATCACAAGCAAGGGAGGAGAAATCACAACCAGCACCACAAATACAATCATAAGAGACTATTATGAACAACTATATGCCAACATATTGGATAACTTAGAAGAAAGAGATAAATTCCTAGGAACATCTAACTTCCAAAATTGAATCAGAAAGAAATAGAAACTGAATAGATTGATAACAGCAAAGAAATTAAATCAGTAATTAAAAAACTCCCAACAAACAAAAGTCCAGGACCACATGCTTTACAGGCAAATTCTACCAAACATTTAAGGAAAAATTAATACCCATTTTCTTAAACTATTTCAAAAAATAGAAAAGTAACTAAGACTTCCAAGTTCATTTTATGAGGCCAGCATTACCCTATACCCAAACAAGAAAAAGATGCTACAAAAAAAAAAAAAAAAAAAAGTGAGAGAGAGAAAGAACTACAGGCCAATATCCCGGATGAACATAGATGCAAAAATTCTCAACAAAATACTAGCAAATCAAATTCAACAATATTAAAAAAAAAAGTCATTCAACACAATCAAGTGCAATCTATTTCTGGGTTGCAAGTGTAGTTCAATATTCACAAATCAATCAATGTGATACATCACCTCAGGAGAAAGGATAAGAACCCTATCATTTCAACAGACACAGAAAAAGCATTTGACAAAGTACAACATCCATTTATGATAAAAAGTCTCAACAAAATAGGTTTAAAGGGAACACACCTCAACATAATAAAGGTCCTACATGACAGGTGTCTGGGTGGTTCAGTTGGTTAAGCATCTGACTTCAGCTCAGGTCATGATCTCATGGTCTGTGAGTTCGAGCCCCCTGTTGGGCTCTGTGCTGACAGCTCAGAGCCTGGAGCCTGCCTCAGATTCTGTGTCTCCCTCTCTCTGCCCCTCCCCCACTTATGCTCTGTCTCTTTCTCTCAAAGGTAAATAAATGTTAAATAAATAAATAAATAAATGTCCTACATGAAAAACTCACAGTTAGCACCATTGTTAATGGGGAAAACAGAGCTTTCCCCCTAAAGTGAGGAATAAGACAACAATGTCTACTCTCACCACTTTCAATTAACATAGTACTGCAAGTCCTAGCCATAGCAATCAGATAAGAAAAAGGAATAAAGTGCATCCAAATCATTAAGGAAGAAACAAAACTGTCACTATTTGCAGATAACATGATACTGTATATAGAAAACTTGACAGATTCTGCCAAAAAAACTGCTAGAACTGATACATGAATTCAGGAAAGTTGCGGGTTACAAAATTAATGTACAGAAATCTGTCGCATTTCTTTACACCAATAATGAAGCAGCAGAAAGAGAAATTGAGACAATAGTCTCATATACAATTGCACCAAAAATGATAAAATACTTAGGAATAAATTTAATCAAAGAGGGGATAGACCTGTACTCTGAAAGCTATAAAACACTGATGAAAGAAATTGAAGATGACACAAAGAAATGGAAAGACATGTTCACGGATTGGAAGCACTACTATTTTTAAAATGTCTATACATTTTAAAAGCAATCTACGAATTCAATGCAATTGTTATCAAAATGCCACCAGCATTTTTTCACAGAGCTAGAACAAAGAATCCTAAAATGTGTATGAAACCATAAAAGACCCCAAATAGCTAAAGGTGTCCTGAAAAGGAAAACCAAAGCTGGAAGCATCACAATTCTGGGCTTAAAGCTATATTACAAAACTGTAGTAATTAAAACAGTATGGGACTGGCACAAAAATAGTCACACAGATCAATGGAACTGAATAGAAAGCCCAGAAACAAACCCACAATTATATGGTCAATTAACCTTTGACAAAGCAGGAAAGAATATCCAATGGGAAAAAGACAATCTCTTCAACAAATGGTGCTGGGAAAAGTGGACAGCAACATGTAAAAAAGTGAAACTGGACCACTTACTTATACTATGCACAAAAATAAATTCAAAATGGATTAAAAACCTAACTGTGAAACCTGAAGCCATAAAAATCCAAGAACAGAACACAGGCAGTAACTTCTTTGATACCAGCCATGGTAATACTTCTCTAGATAGGTTTCCCGAGGCAAGGGAAATAAAAGCAAAAATAAATTATTGGCACTACATTAGAATAAAAGCTTCTGCACAGTGAAGGAAACCATGAACACAACTAAAAGACAACCTATGGAATGAGAAAAGATATTTGCAAATGGCATATCCAATAAAGGGTTATTATCCAAAATATATAAAGTACTTATAAACATCCAAAAGACAAAATCCAATTAAACAATGGGTAGAAGACATGAATAGACATTTCTCCAAAGAAGGCATACAGATGGCTGACAGACGCACGAAAAGAGGCCCATCATCACTTATCATTAGAGGAATGCAAATCAAAACTACAATGAGCTATCACCTCATAGCTGTCAGAATGGTTAAAATCAACAACACAAGAAACAAGTGTTAGCGAGGATGAGGAGAAAGGAGAACACTTTTGCACTGCTGGTGGAAATGTGAACTGGTGCAGCCACTCTGGAAAACAGTACGGAGGTTCCTCAAAAAAATTAAAAATAGAACTACTGTGTGATCAACAATAGCACTACAGTAAAACCTTGGTTTGCAAGTATAATTCGTTCCAGAAACACGCTTGTAATCCAAAGCACTTGCATATCAAAGCGTATGTCCCCATCAGAAATAACGGTAACTTAGATGATTCATTCTACAACCCAAAAATATTCATATAAAAATGATTACGGTACTGTAATACAATATTACATAATAAAGAAAATACAAAATATAAAGAAAAATAAACTAATTAACCTGTACTTTGAAAACCTTAATGGCTGGTATGAGGGAGACAAGAGAGAGGAGGGTGGTTTAGGACGACTTTCACTATCACTAATGGAATCACTGCTACAAGACAGTATTAATAAACTCTTGTCATGTACGATATTTAATGTAACTGGCAATAAGGCAGCAGAGGAAAGGGTCTATATCTGCAGGCAGACTGACCTAGAATGAAGCAAAACATTAGTAAACTTACTCTTGTATGGAAAAGCAAAGGACTGTCCACAGGTGCTTTGAAATGACAAAAAATACACTAGTCTCAGTTGTGGGTACCTTCCAACGTTCTGAAAAGTCACTGATTTCCACTGAACACCATGGCCTGAGACTGAGCATCCGAGTGTGGGAAATGATCACCCACAATCTTGCTGTGAGAGAGAGAAGAACCATCGGCTCAGGTGTGATCATGTGACATTTGGCATCACATATTACTCACATTGCAAGACATCGCTTGTTTATCAAGTTAAAATTTATTAGAAATGTTTGCTCATCTTGTGGGACACTCACAGAACAAGTTACTCGCAATCCAAGGTTTTACTATACTAGGTATTTATCGAAAGGATACAAAAATGCTGATTCGAAGGGACACATGCGCCCTGGTGTTTATAGCAGTACTACCAACAATAACCAGATTATGGAAAGGGCCCAAATATCCATCAACTGACAAATGGATAAGGAAGGTTTGGTGTGTGTGTGTGTGTGTGTGTGTGTGTGTGTGTGTGTATATATATATACATATATATGTATACATATATATATATACACACAATATATTGTGTGTGTATACACACAAACACACATATAAAATAGAATTACTAAAAAAAATAAAAAATAAATAAATAAAATAGAGTATTACTTGGCAATCAAAAAGAATGAAATCTTGCCATTTGCAGCAATATGGATGGAACTAGAGTATATTATTGTTAAGCAAAATAAGTCAAAGTAAATATCATATGACTTCACTCATATGTGGAATTTAAGAAACAAAACAGATGAACTTAGGGAACGGGAAGGAAAAATAAGATAAAAACAGAGAGCGAGGCAAACCACAATAGGGAACAAACTGAGGGTTGCTGGAGGGGGGGCAGGTTGGGGGGGTGGAATAATATACTAGTGTAAATAAAGAGCAGATTAGAGGATGCAGAAGAATAGATCAATGATCTGGAAGACTGGGTAATGGAAAGCAACCAAGTTGAATGGCAAATAATAATAATTTATGGCAAATAATAATGATGGGCATTAAGGAGGGCATTTGGTGGGATGAGCACTGGTGTTACATGTAAGTGACAAATCACTGAATTCTACTCCTGAAACCATTACTATACTATATGTTAACTAATTTGGATTTAAATAACATTAAAAAAAAATAAAAACTTCTTAAAAATTAGTACGCTTAACTCCAGGAGACCCAGAGGTCAATAGGAAACACAATTCTTGCCCTTAAAGAGCCAGCATACTAAATAGCCTGAGAGACAGCACAAAGCAACAGTTTGAAAATCACTTGGGGTGTATGTGAAGTGATTTATTGACTAATGTTAGAATGTGCACTGGAGGGGCAGGGATCTGTAAGAGATTTCTCCAGGAACAAAAGTGCTGGTGGGCACCATTTCTTTCTCCTCCCCCAGACTAAATCCTGCATGTTTTTGGGAGAGAGTGCTAACATTCTCCATCTACCTTGTTAGCACCATGTGTCCCACCCTAGTGTTTTCCTACAGACCTGTACACCTCGGTAGGTATCCTTTCAAAATGGCTCCTGTCCCACCACACCTGAAAGGCAGCCCTAATCTGGACAAGTGCCATACCAAAGTGAGTCCTGTCCTTGATGAGAGGGAGGGTATGGTGGGGGAGATAACCCCAAACATCAACAAGCCTGCAGTACCTGCAGCCAGGTCTCCTCCCTGGCTGATCAGCGAGCAAGCTCTGAGTTTGATATCTCTGCAGCTGTTGTAGAGAGGCTAATTGCAAATAGTTAGGTTGATTCCTGCTCCTCCCCCCCCTCCCCCCCGCAGGCCACCAATGAGCATATTGCAGCCACAGAGACACCTGTGCTCTCCTGTAGACCAGCAACGATTAACCTGCCATCTACAGGAGTTTTCCAAAGTGGCTCCACGTCACTTGCCACAGCATAATAGAGGACTTTAACATCCCACTGACAGCAGTGGATAGGTTTTCCAAACAGAAAATCAACAACAAACAAGAGTACCTTTGAAGGACACATTGGATCAAACGGATCTAACAGATATATTCAGAACATTCCATCCTAAAAGAGCAGCACATACATCCTTTTCAGGTATACATGGAACATTCTCTTGAACAGATCATGTTAGGACATAAAACAAGTCTCAAAAAATTGAAAAAGATTGAAGTTATAACATGCATCTTTTTTGAACACAACTCTATGAAACTAGAAATCAATCTGAAGAAAAAACCTGGAAAGAACACAAATACATGGAAGTTAAATAATATGCTACTAAATAAATGGGTAAACCAAAAAATCAAAAGGAAATAAAAAAATACATGGAGACAAATCAAAACGAAAACACAATGTGAAAACAATGGCCCAAAATCTTTGAGATATAGTAAACATGGTTCTAAGAGGGAAGTTGGTAGCAATACAGGTCTACACCAAGAAACAAGGAAAATCTCAAACAATCTGACCTTAAACCTAAAGGAGCTAGAAAAAAAGAACAAACAAAACCCCAAACTAGTACAAGGGAGGAAATAATAAAGATTAAAGCAGAAATTAACAACATGGAAACTAAAAAACAGTAGAACAGATCAATAAAACCAGGAGCTGATTCTTTAAAAAGATCAACATAATCGGGGTGCCTGGGTGGCTCAGTCAGTTAAGCATCTGACTTCGGCACAGATCATGATATTATGGTTGGTGAGTTCAAGCCCTGCGTCAGGCTCTGTGCTGACAACTCGGAGCCTGGAGCCTGCTTCAGATTCTGTGTTTCCCTTCTGCCCCTCCTCCCCACACACTCTGTCTCTCTTTCAAAAATAAACATTAAAAATTGTTTTTTAAAAGTTCAACAGAATTGATAAACCTTTAGACTGGCTTATCAAAAAAATAGAGTCAAAATCAGAAATGAAAGAGGAGTAACAACAACCAACAACACAGAAATGCAAAAGATTGTAGGAGGACATGAAAAATTATATGCCAACAAACTAGTCAACTTAGAAGAAATAGATAAATTCCTAGAAACATATAATCTCCCAAAGTGAATCAGGAAGAAATAGAAAACTTGAACAGACTGATTTACCAGCAATAAAATTGAATCAGCAATTTTAGGTCAGGACCAGATGGCTTCACGGGTGAATTATACCAAATACTTAAAGAAGAATATATATTAACTCTTCTCCAACCATTCCAAAAAATAGAACAGGAAGGAAAGCTTCTAGATTCATTATATACTGCAAGCATTACCTTGATACCAAAACCAGATAAAGATAATACAAAATAGAAACTATAGGCCAATGTCTGTGATGAATGTAAGTAAATAAAAATCCTCCACAAAATATCAGCAAACTGAATCCAACAGTACATTGATCAACTGGGATTTATTCCTGAAATACGGAGTGGTTCAATATCTGCAAATCAAACAACACTGAAAAGTATAAGACAGTGATGAAAGAAATTGAAGACACAAATAAATGGAAAAATATACCATGCTTATGAATTGAAAGAATGAATATTGTTAAAATGTCCATAGTACCCAAAGCAATTCAATTATAGATTTAATGCAATCTAGAACTAGAATGAATAATCCTAAAATTGGTATGGAACCACAAAAGATCCCAAATAGCCAAAATAATCTTTTTTATTTTTTTTATTTTTATTTTTATTTTTTTTTCAACGTTTATTTTTGGGACAGAGAGAGACAGAGCATAACGGGGGAGGGGCAGAGAGAGAGGGAGACACAGAATTGGAAACAGGCTCCAGGCTATGAGCCATTAGCCCACAGCCTGACGCGGGGCTCGAACTCACGGACTGCGAGATCGTGACCTGGCTGAAGTCGGACGCTTAACCGACTGTGCCACCCAGGCGCCCCTAGCCAAAATAATCTTGAGAAAAAAAAAAAAAGGCTGGATTTGAAATTCTAGATTTCAAATATATTACAAGCTATAGTAACCAAAATGGTGTGGTACTGGCACAAAAATATACACATAGATCAATGGGACAGAAAAGAGAGCCCAGAAATAAACCATTAAATAAACCATGATTATATGGTCAATCAATCTATGACCAAGGAGGCAAGAATATCCAATAGAAAAGAGACCATTTCTTCAACAAATGGTGTTGGGAAAACTGGACAGCTACATGCCAAAGAATGAAACTGGACTACTTTTTTTTTTTTTTTTTTAAATCTTTGTGTCTCTGTGTATGGTATAAACAAAGATTAAAGACCTAAACGTGAGACCTGGAACCATAATAGTCCTATAAGAGAGCACAATCAGTAATTTTTCTAACATTTGCAGTAAAAAACGTTTTTTTTTTAGCTACGTCTTCTTAGGAAAGGGAAACAAAAACAAAATAAAACAAAAACTATTGGGACTACATCAAAATAAAAAGATTTTTTGCACAGCATAGGAATCCATTAATAAGACAAAAGACAATCTACTGAATAGGAGAAGATATTTGTGAATGATCTATCTGACAAGATGTTAGTTTCCAAAATATTTGAAGAACGTATATAATTCAACATCTAAATAACAGATTATCCAATTGAAAGACATGGGCTGAAGACATGAAGAGACCTTTCTCCAAAGAAGGCATCCAGATGGCCAACAGTCATGTGAAAAAATGCTCAGCATCTCTCATCATCAGGGAAATGCAGATCAAAACCATAATGAGAGATCACTTCACACCTGTCAGAATGGCTAAAATAAAAAACACAAGAAACAGCAAGTGTTGATGAGGATGTGGAGAAAAAGAAACCTCAATGCACTGTTGGTGGGAACGCAAACTGGTGCAGTCACTGTGGGAAATAGTATGGACTTTCCTCAAATTAAAAATAGAATCACCATATGATCCATTCATTCCTATACTAGGAATTCACCCAAAGAGTACAAAAACACTAATTTGAAAAGATATATGCACTCCTATATATATTCAGCCCTATTTAGAATAGCCAGGATACGGAAGCAACCTAAGTGTCCATTCTAGATAAATGGATAAAGAGGTGGTATAGGGGCATCTGGGTGTCTCAGGTGGTTGAATGTCTGACTCTTGATTTTGGTTCAGGTCATGAACTCATGATATGAGCCCCACATTTGGCTCTGTGCCATCAGCAAGGACCTTACTTGAGATTCTCTCTTGGGACTTCTTTCCCTAAGATTAAGAAAATCGCTGAGAAATTATGAAATTCTCATATTTGATTTTGGCTCCGCTTAGCTATTTCCCCAATCCTGTTCAAAATTCACCTTAGACATGTGAGCAACTGCCTGTAACATCACTCTGATCCTCAATCCCCTTAAAAGCCATGCAGTGAAATAAACAAAACAACAGTCAAAATATCTGACTGAAACTCAGGGTCAGCTTTGTTTTTGTTCTCTGTTTTTTTCTTTCTCTTGAATACTGTACATAGATTTTGAAAATATGCTAGAAATTTTTCACACATATTTTAAGGACAGTTGATATAAATATGGTGGTAGTTTATTATACATCTTCCCATGACTTCTTTTGAAAACCAGAGGGAAGACTAGTTTTTTAAGGCCACAAACTCAATTTTCATGAAACGAGGAAACAGAGAATCCCTAAATTTAATGGAAGTGTTTTCAAAAGCAGCTGAGTTCAGCAGAATTCTTCGGAAGTCTAGGCAGAAGGCAGAAATGAGAATAATAGCAGAGCACAAAGGGATGTGGCAGCAACAGTCCTCAGAAGTCATCAGCAACAGGAATTTTCCAGGGTAGCAGGACTGCATTATGAGTGACACCTGCTGTGGACAGGACCAAGTTTGAATAGGTTTCAAGTGCTGGAAAAGAGAGAGAAAGGTGGAAGATGCCCAAGGGTGTCCAGACTAGTAAATATCAAAAGCAGCAACCAATGCACACCATCTAAAAATGAAGGGATCACTTTTTCAGGTAGGCACAGTATTGGGGAAGCATCCAAAGGAGTGAAAAAAACAGACTATAGATATCACATGAACCAGATGAAGTACAGAGAGGCATACACAGAAGTGCCATATGTAAAGGAAAAAAACCCAAGGGGGCAGAAAAAAATATTTGAGGTCATAATGACTGAAAACATCCCACATTTGATTAAAACATTTATCTACAAAACCAAGTAGCTCAACAAACTCTAGGTGGGATAAATTTAAACAGATCCACATCGAGACGCATCATATTGAAATTGTCCAAAGACAAGAAGAAATTTTTGGACAAAGCAAGAGAAAAACCACATATCACCACAAAGGGGCCCCATAAAATAAATAGTTGACTTCATTAGAAACAACGGAGGCTAGAAGGCGGTTAAAAAATGTTAAAAGTAAAAAAGTCAAATAAAAATTATATTTCCAGCAAAACTATCCAAAAAATGAAGGTAAAATAAAGACATACCCACGTTTTAAAAAGACTAAGGGAATTTGTGGCTAGCAGTTATGACTCTATAATCAATTTTATAAGACAATTTTCTGGCTAAAAAGAAAGGACACTAAACGGTACCTGACATCGTCATGAGGAAATAAAGAGCAGTAAAGGTCATTGCATCGTGGGTTAGTATCCTATGGCTACTATAAAAATTTACCAAAAACTTAGTGGCCTAAAACGATGCAAATGCATTATCTCATGATTTTCAAGTTTAGAAGTCCAACACAGGTTTCGTTGGCCTAAAGTCACGGTGTCAGCAGGCCTGCTTTCTCTTCTGGTAAGCTCTAGGGGAAGATCCATCCAATTCCCTTTTTCAGCTTCTAGATGTTCTTGGATTCCTTGAATCGTGGATCCCTTCCTACATCTTCAAAGTCAGAAATGGTGGGTTGAAACTTCTCACATCATATTCCTCTGACCTCTTATGCTTTCTTCTTCCATTTTTAAAATACTGATTACATTGTATTCACCACACTAATCTAGCATAACCAGGCCCCTTCCCCGCCATTTTAAAGTCTGCTGGTGAGCAGCATTCATTCTTTCTGAAACCTTAATTCCCCTTTACCATGTAACCTAACAGAATCACAGCTTTCAAAAGATATGACAAGAACATTTGCGAGGAGCCATTATTCTGCCTACGACACATAAGTAAATATAGAAGACAATATATTTTTTGTTATTTGTCCTTTAGGTTGATTTAAAAGACAACTACATAAAATAAGAAGGATACAGCTATATTGATATATTTATAATATATAAAGATGTACTCAATATAATAATTATACACAATAACAACACAGGGAGGAGAGAGGAAAGAGCTGTATTGAAGAAAAAAATATATATATATATTACAGGAATTTAGTATTATTTTAAACTAGATTGTTTTATGTTAAGATGCTTATTATAATCCCCAGAGTAACCACTAAGAGAATAATTAAAAAAATAGAGAGTAAAGAGAACAAAGGAATTAAAATGGTACAGCAGAATGTGTCCGTTTAACACAAAAGGTGATAAAGGGGTGGGATGAAAAATGTCATGAGATATGTAAAGAAAAATCTTTCATTAGAGGAGGTAACCCTCGCCCCTATCCACCCACACTTGCCTAATCACATGCCAGTAGCTAGTCTAGGAAAGTACAAGTAAATACAAATTCATCAAATATGAATTACAAAAATAAATGATAGTATATCTACTTTTTAAATTCTATACAATAAGAAACATATGGGAAGATATAGCAAACCTTTCCTATAGAAATGAAAATCCATCAGAAAGCATTGTTACAGAGCAGGTAAGATCTGCATTCAAATAAAATTACATTTATGAAGGTAGAGCACAAAGAACAACTAGAACTGAGAGAAGGGACATTAGATGTTAATGGTATGATAGATGACAGGAAGAGAAAGAGGCAGGACTCAGGAAGGAAAGCAAAAAAATAAAATATAAAGAATAAATCATTTAAAAGCACAGGGGAAAACAGATACTATGAAATGCACAGTAAGAGATAGGAAAGAAAAGGAGAGAGGAAGCAAAATAAAACCAAAACAGAGAAAGGGATCAAAGGAATTGAAGACCAAATCATAGATATGGAAGAAAGGCATAGAATCCAACAGAAGAAAGGCAAAACAGGGGGATGGAATACACATTTGAAAAGTATAATTATAGAAAATATTCCAGTAATATAAAATTTAAGTGTGTGTATTGAAAGGACACACTGTGTAACAGGGAAAGTTGGTCCCATACCAACAACACAGGTGCATTTTAGTAAAGTTATCACCTTTAAAGAAGAAGAAATCACTTGTAAACCCAAGCAAAAGGATTGTATCCTTTTAAAAAAAAGAGAGAGAAAATCAGGCTGATATCACATTATTCAATAGCAACATTCGATGCCAGAAGATAGTTTATTTTTTTTTTAATTTTTTTTTAACCTTCATTTATGTTTGAGACAGAGAGAGACAGAGCATGAATGGGGGAGGGGCAGAGAGAGAGGGAGACACAGAATCGGAAGCAGGCTCCAGGCTCCGAGCCATCAGCCCAGAGCCGGAGGCGGGGCTCGAACCCACGGACCGCGAGATCGTGACCTGAGCTGAAGTCGGACGCTTAACCGACTGAGCCACCCAGGCACCCCGCCAGAAGATAGTTTAAACACATATAGTCAAACAGAGTATGAACCAGCCAAGTTTTACTTAAAAAAAAAATTTTTTTTTTAATATTTATTTTGAGAGAGAGATAGAGCATGAGCAGGGGAGGGGCAGAGATAGAGGCAGAGAGAGAGAATCCCAAGTAGGCATGCACCATCAGCATAGAGCCCGACATGGGACTCGAACTCTGGAATGGTGAGATCATGACCTGACCCAAAATCAAGAGTCAGACGGTCAACCTACTGAGCCACCCAGGTGTCCCTCAATATGACATTTAAAAAAATTATTCCCTCGTACATATGTAGTATTATCATATATATATATATGTATATATATATATATATATATATATATATGTATGCACAAATAAAAATGTCTACATATGTAGTATTATCATATATATATATATGTATGCACAAATAAAAATGTCTTAGTTTTAATTGTTTCAACTTTAAACAAGGGCATCACATTGTACATAATCTTCTGACTTCATTTTGTCATATATTATTACCATATTTCACTGAATATAAGGCCCCATAAAATGAAAGATACAGCATTATTTTATGTAATATTACATATTACAGTTTGACATATATCAAAATGAAAAGATGAGAATAAAACACAGCACATTGTTAAGATTAATCTCTAAGGATCCCTGGGTGGCTCAGTTGGTTAAGCAGTGACTCTGGATCTTGGCTCAGGTCATGATCTCACAGTTCATGGGTTTGAGCCCACGTTGGGCTCTGAGTTGATGGTGCAGAGCCTGCTTGGGATTCTGTCTCTCCTTCTCTCTGCCCCTCACCTGCTTATGCTTTCTTTCTCTCCCTCTCTCAAAATAAATAAATAAACTTAAAAAAAATCTCTAAGTGTAGATTATGGCTACAGATCATTAGTTTTGACTGATGTAAAAAATTCAATTTCAGGAATATACCTTGATTTATTTATCCATTTGCTTTTGATGCCCATTCCATTTTTGCTATTATAAACTGTGCTGTTATAAACATTCCTATATGTGACTTCTAGAATATGCAAGAGTTTCTCTTGATTACAAGTGAAATTTCTGGGTTGTAATAAATGTTTAATTTTGCAAGTTGTTGCTAAACTGTTTTCCAGTGGTTACACCAATTTATACTGTTGTAAGAAATAGACACTCTTGTCCATATACTCTTGACCACATCTCCCAAAAGTGAATACTATCAAATTGCTTTGAACGTTCCATAATTCAGGGAATGAGGCTTATGTGTACTCTTCTTATAGAAACTACTAGAGGAAAAACTGTCAAAGAATGACTGGGGAAGCCTCAGTAAAAAGACTTCTTATTGATGGCAAGTATATCTACCTGGAGGTAGAACATTAAAAAAACATCAAAATTAGGATGACAGAATAGAATTTAAGTGATATATGATCTGACAATTTAAAAAAGATAAAACTTTAAAAATGGAAAAATAAGAGGGAGAGAAAGTAGAAGAATAAGCTTGTTGGTTGCTTCATCAATAAAATCTAGAAGCCAGGAGACATTATAATTGAAAAAATCAAGTTTTAGAAGTATAACATATTTAACAATACAAAGCCAACACTAAGACAATGTTGACTAAAACTGTATGATGCAGGGAAGGAATGACGGGGGAAGAAGAAAGCATAAGAAACATAAGAAAACATAATTTCAAAGCTGCTTATATTAGGAAAACTACCTAATATAATTAAGATATCTAATATATTAGAAAAATATATTTCTTTTTCTAAAGTAAAAAGAATAAAGGTATTAAATAAAGATATACTCATATAGCCACTAAACAAGAAGAAATACCACACAGGAGAGACTTTTAAAATGTTACATAAATGATATTATAGAACTAAAATTAACCATACCAAGAAAGTAAGTTTACCTAGTATAAGAAAAAATTGATTCTCAGTTCAGTCACGAATCTAGGCTACATACCCAGTTCCCAGGCTATATATAAAAGTAACCCTGAAAACAAAAATTATTCGGAAAAGTTCAAAGTAAAAAAGATGAACAAAGACATAGCAGAAAAGAGCAAAACAAAGAAAATGGGGATTGCAATATAATACTAGAGAAGGTAGAAATCAAGCCAAAAAAACAATAATAAAGGCACTTCATAATGCCAATGCATACAAACCAACAGTTATGAATATATCTGTATTAAATAGTGTTGCAGAAGTGTTGATAAAAACAGTAATTACAGGAGGCACAAGGAGAAATGGGGAAACCATAGTGAGACACTCCATTTCTCTCTGTCCAAGTCAGATCAAATGGATAAAAATCAGACATTTCTGCTTTTGGATAGGATGGAATTCGTGGCAGGAAAATACTCCTACTGAGAATAACTACGAAATCCAAATGAACTTAGAATCATACTTTCTAAGGCATCAGAGAACTACAAAAGCAAACAGTACCAGGGGAACTACAATTCTAGAGATTAAGGAGAGAGAGAACATCTTATAAAGCTGCGGAGAACCTGCAGTTGCCTTTATCAGGAGGTCTTATGCCAATTCTGGGTATGGGCCAGAGACTGAGGGTCTGGGCATGGTCTCTCCTGGGGAGACAGAGAAACTCATAGAGCTTTGGGTAAGCATTCAGGACCGATGTTAGAATAAGCAGCTGGTTAGCCTCTAACAGGATACCTGGAGGACAAGAAAGAGGGCATGAGGACATCATGACCAACTCTCCAGGAAATCAGAAGCCTGTCCTGGCAGTATTCCACAAGAAGTGGAATCAAGTAAGACTGGCCTCAGATGCCTGGTGCCATGACAGGAAGTCCCTGACCAAATAAGAAGAAAAAGCAGGAAACCTTGAAGAAACCCCTGCCCCAAGTAAAGAATATTCCAGCCCTTAATTAACAACTATCAATAAAAGATCCCTAGGGCAGGCGGTCTCTCTCCTCTACTTGGTCTCTCCTCTCCTTTCCCCACCCTCTCAATCTCCCTTCCTGTTCCTCCCATTCTCCAATTCTGTCTCTCCCTGTCCTTTTCCATCTCTTTCTCTGTATGTAAAATATGTTTGTTTATATGTGTTGGTACATACGTGTTGACCCTTGAACAATGCAGGGGTTGGGGTGTCGGCCCCCCTCTCACAGTTGATTATGTACATATAACTTTGACTCCCCAAAACTTAACTACTGATAGCCTAATGTTGACCAGAAGCCTTACTGATAACATAAACAGTTGATTAACATATATATTGTATATGTATTATATACAGTATTCTTTCAATAAAGTAAGCTAAAGTAAACAAAATAATAGAAAATACATTGTTAGTACCGCATCTATTGAAAAGAATCCATGTATAAGTAGATCCATGCAGTTCAAATCCATTTTGCTTAAGGGCAATTGTATATACATATATATAATCAAATGCTTTTAAACTCCAGTCTTATACTTTGCTATAAAGTATTGTAAGTTAAATATTACCCTGAAGGCAACATTTGTAATCTTATCAAAGCATGCTCTGGAAATAAGATCTATCATAAAGAAATGCACTTCACAGCATTTTAAAAATTTAGTTCTTTGATAATTAAAGTATATCGCTAATCAGAGTTAGTATAGTTTGACTGTGTTGATTTCATTCCATTAGAAAATCTCCCAGGGTTTTTCTCAAACGTGACTGACAGCATAATCCATTACTCTAATTTAGTGGTTCTGTGCATTGCAGAATAAAATTAACAATGTCACCAAATAACCATCGTCAAGTGACAGCTCAACAAAAGACCTAGAGAGGCAAACGCCTGTGTTATTATATTACACAAGCAATCCTGTTCTTGTATTTAAATCCCACAGTCAATTCTAAACACAGGCATCTCTGAAAATCAGATTTCCAAGTTGAATATAAACATAAGACAGTAAAAATAGAGCCCAAGGGCAGAGAGGCATATCCAAGCTTATGAATACTTTTGAAAGAGACTGAGAAATAGCTTTATAGCAATGTAAGTTTGTCATGCATATTAAACTGATCTATTGAACAACTGTCTCACTTGCATGAGTTAGAAGGGCTGACCCATGGAGTGAGTGTAACTTGAGGTAATGTCTGAATGTGTGAACAATTAATTCAGCCATGGTTGCAAATGATGCTTTATGCCCATATAAATATAGCCTATAAATTTGTCCTTTTCATTTGTGAAAGCTTTACATATTAAAAAATAAAGCTGACAGGAACAAGACAAGGATGTCCATTCTCCCCACTTTTATTCAAACTTAATACTGGAAGTCCTAGCCATAGCAATCAGACAACAAAAAGAAATAAAAGGCATCTAAATTGGTAAGGAAGAAGTAAAACTGTCACTATTTGTAAATGACCTGATACATGTATAGAAAACCCAAAAGACTCCACCAAAAAACTACTAGAACTGATAAATGAGTACAGTAAAGTTGCAGGAAACAAAAACCAATGTATAGAAACCTGTTGCATTTCTATACATTAATAATGAGCAGCAGAAAGAGAAATTAAGAAAACAATCCCATTTATAATGGCACCAAAAATAATAAAATACCTAGGAATAAACCTAACCAAAGAGGTGAAAGACTTGTACTCTGAAAAGTATAAAACATGGATGAAATAAATTGAAGATGACACAAAGAAATGGAAAGACATTCTGTGCTCATGGATTAGAAGAACAAATATTGTTAAAATGTCCATACTACCCAAAGCAATCTACAAATTCAATGCAATCAAAATACCAGCAGCAGTTTTCATATAGCTAGAACAAATAATCCTAAAATTTGTATGGAACCACAAAAGACCTGGAATAGCAAAAGCGACCTGAAAAAAGAAGAATAAAACTGGAGGCATCACAAACCCAGATTTCAAGTTACACTACAAAGCTGTAGTAATCAAAACAGTATGGTAAGGCACAAAAAATAGAGACATAAATCAATAGAACAGAATAGAAAACCCAGAAATAAACCTCCAATTATATGGTCAATTAATCTTTGACAAAGCGCAGGAAAGAATATCCGATAGAAAAAAGATAATCTCTTAAATTGTGTTGGGAAAACTGATCAACTATGTGCAAAAGAATGAAACTGGACCACTTTTCCTACCATACACAAAATAAACTAAAAATGGATTAAAGATATAAATGTGAGATCTGAAACCATAAAAACAAAAATCTTTGAAGAGCACAGGCAGTAATGTCTTTGACACTGGCCATAGCAACTTTTTTTTTTTTTTTTCTAGACAGGTCTCCTGAGGCAAGGGAAATAAAAGCAAAAATAAATTATTGGGACTACATTAAAATAAAAAGCTTCTGCAGAGCAAAGGAAACAACCAACAAAATTAAAAGAAAACTACTGGATGGGAAAAGATATTTGCAAATGATATATCCAACAAGGGGTTAGTATCCAAAAATATACAAAGAACTTATACAACTCAACACCCCAAAAATAATCCAATTAAAAATGGGCAGAAGACATGGACATTTGTCCAAAGAAGACATCTAAGTGGCCAACAGACTCATGAGAAGATGCTTAACATCACTCATCATCAGGGAAACACAAACCAAAACTGCCGGGAGATATCACTTCACACCTGTCAGAATAGCTAAACTCAAAAACACAAAAAACAAGTATTCGCAAGGATATGGAGAAAAAGGAATTCTTAATGCATTATTGGTAGGAATGCAAACCGGTACAGCTGCTGTGGAAAACAGTATGAGGCTTCCCAAAAAATTAAGATAAAACTACTCTATGATCCAGTAATCACACTATTGGGTATTTAACCCCAAAATACAAAAATATTAACTCAAAAATACATATGCAGCCCTGTTTATTGCAGCATTACTTACAATAGGCAAAATATGGTAGCAACCCAAGTGTCCATCATAGATGAATGGATAAGGAAGAAGTGGTATACATATATGCACAATGGAATATTATTCAGCCATAAAAAAGTGAAATCTTGATACTTGCAACAACATGGATGGACCTAGAGGATACAATGTTAAGTGAAATAATCCAGTCAGAGAAAGAGAGATATTTTATTTCACTCATATGTGGAAGAAACAAAACAAATGGACAAAGTTAAAAAAAGAGAGAGAGAGAGAGAGAGAGAGAGAGAGAGAGAGAGAGAGAGAAACCCAAACTGGACTTTAACTATACAGACCAGAGGGGGAGTGGGTGGGGGATGAGTGAAATAGGTGAAGGGGATTGAGAGTACACTTATCTTGATGAGCACTGATTAATGTATAGAATTGTTGAATCACTATATTGTACACCTGAAACTAATATAAAAGTGTACATTAGTTATACCAGAATTAAAAAATTTTTTAAATGTCATGGACCAGTAACATTATAATACTTCATAGATATTTAGATATTATACTATTAGAAGAGGTACACTAAACAATCACAACCTATGGGATATAATCTATTTTTTAAATGTTAATTTTTTTAATGTTTATTTATTTTTGAGAGAGAGAAAGAGACAGAGCACAAGCAGGAGAGGGGCAGAGAAAGAGGGAGACACAGAATCCGAAGGAGGCTCCAGGCTCTGAGCTGTCAGCACAGAGCCGGATGTGGGGCTCGAACTCACGAACTGCAAGATCAGGACCTGAGCCGAAGTCAGATGCTTAACTGACTGAGCCACCCAGGCGCCCCTTAAATGTTAATATTTTTTTGATAGAGAGAATGCATGCAAGTAGGGGAGTATCAGAGAGAGAGGGGGACAGAGGATCCAAAGTAGGCTCTGTGCTGACAGCAGAGAGCCCAATGTGGGGCTTGAACTCTCGAACCATGAGATCATGACCTGAGCCAAAGTCGGACACTGAAGCAACTGAGCCACCCAGGCGCCCCTGGGATATAATCTAAGAGCACATTTTTACCTTTCATTTGCTCTTTAAGTTTTATCCACTGGAAGAAGTTTTTAGATGAAAACACCCAGCAGGCCCGATGATTTTCTGATTGCTTTTAGGTAATAATAGGCCCCACAGTCACTTTATAATGTAAAATCTTAATCCAGCTCAAAATATTAATCAAAATTGAGAATTTTCCTGCACCTACTCTCTACCAGGGCCTGTGCAATTCATTTTCCATTGCTGCTGTAATACATTACCACAAATTTAACGGCTTAACGCACACAGATTTAGTATCTTACAGTTCCAGAGGTCAGAAGTCCCAGCTGAGTTTCACTTGGGCTAACATCAAGGTAGTGGCAGGGCAGCATCCCTTTCTGGAAGCTCTAGGAAAAGAACCATTTCCTTGCCTTTTCCAGCTTCTAGAGACTATCCGTATTCATTGCCTCACTACCTCTTTCTTCCATTTTCAAAGCTCGGTCTTTCTCATACCACATCACTCTGATCCTCTCTTCCGCCCCTCTCTTCTATTTTTAAGGAACCTTGTGATTACATTGAGCACACCTGGATAACGTGCAGACACGGCCCATTTCAAGGTCAACTGATTATTAAACTAAATTGTGTCTGAAACTTTAATTCCCCTGTGTCATGTAACATTACACATTCACAAATTCTGGGGATTAGGATTTGGATACCATTTGGGGGTGAGGGCTGTTATTCTGCTTACCACAGCCTGTAATACAGCAGCCAGCCAAAGGACAGCCACTCGTGAGGATTAGCATGAGGAGGGAGTCTATGAAAGAGCAGGAAAGGAACGAGCATCACCTGGCAGTTGCAGCTGGTGTAGGTTGTACTATATTCATTAAACTCGGGTTGAAAGAAGAGGATGAAAGCCTGTCAGATGTAGGCACAATGAGAGAGTAAACAATCTGTTTATTTAACTTGTTTGTCTTCAGAGCATCTCTGGCAATAGTGACCAACCACAATCCCATTTAAGGGCTGGTTTAGCTGGGGTGGCCTGGAGCACTGACGGTAAGGCTTTCACATCCCTAAGATACGTTGGAAATATGATGCCAGGCAATGGAGGTTTCCCAATACAACTCCTCATTGAACTTGAAGTGAAAACTTGTTTTCTGTTCCTACCAACACAGACAACACCCTCATGAAGAAATAAACACTTCTTGTTGTTATCTACCGATGTTGAAGATTCTGTTTTATGTGAAAGTACCACCAATCCTGACACCACCCTCCTGAGTGTTGTTTGACATCAGCAGCTGCAGGAAGATAAAAACCATGAAACTGAATTTGTAGGTTTGGCTATCGGGAATGACCAACATTGGGTTATCTGGTTTGGAAAACTGTGTAATAAATCCATATGAAAATTTCAAGGCAACTTGAAATCCCTTTCCAAACCAAGAGCCCTCTGCAAGATGATTAAATCTTTGTAGCTACTTCATCATCTCTGCCTAAATCCGCTTCCCTCGTTTCCTTAAAGATGCTGGTTTTGAAAGTGCTCCCCAACAAACCTGCATACAAATATCCATCTCCGAGTCTAGTTCCAAGGGACTCCATCTGAGAGAGCAGTACTCCAGAGCCTGAGTTCTCAGCCGCTGCCTGATACCTTGGGTCACCACACTGAGCTTCAGGATAAAGTAGGATAAAGTCCCTGCTCAACACCTATCTCCTATCTTGTTGAGAAGATCAAACGTGGTAGCAATTTACATTCATTTTCACTTTGGAATGTGGCTATCTCACGTCAGCCCCATGCTTTCCCACTCCACAGAAGCTCTTTCCAGTAAGCTCATTCATCAATGACTTTTCATGGCAAAACCCAAATGATATTGTTTATACTGGACTCTGCCGCATTAGATTCTATCATCACTTGTGAACTTGGCCTTTTCATTTTAATTTTTTTTTAAGTAGGCTCCACATCTAATGTGGGGCTCGAATTCATGACCCTGAAATCAAGAGTTGCATACCGTACCAACTGAGTCAGCCAGGTGCCCTGAAATTGGCCTTTCGACGATTGTTTTCTATGGGATTCCAACTCTCCCTCGTTCACCTACCACCTGCATACTCATAACTTCCTACCCCAACTACTTTCTTCCCATGCTCTGGAATTGTTCCATAAGTAGTTGGATATGCATTGCTGCTTGTTGTCTCCCAACTTCCTCAAACTCAGCATTTCCAAAATTGAAGTCACCATTTTCTCCAGTAAACCTGCTCCCCTTTCTGTATTTTGCTTTCATTGGTGACACCATCTTTACAGGCCGCCATTCAAATGCAAGGATATTTTTCTTGAAGAGTTCCTCTTCCTCACCTCTATATCAAATCAGTAAGTTGGGCTAATTTGATCCACATCCCCCAAACTTCCCCAATATGTCCTTTCTCTCCATTCCTTCCATCATTGCCCTACTTGAGGCCCTCATTATCTCTCATCGAAGAAATTGCTGTAGCTTCCTGAGGGGCCTTTTTGCTTCCAGCCTTCCTTTCTCAAAGTCATCATCCAAACCACAGCCCACATGATCTGCCTAAAAGGAAAGTCTTGTAGTGCCATTCTTCCGCTTAAAACTCTTTAGCAGCCCCCATTGTCTACAGGATAGTCAATCTTCTTATAATAAAAAGCTCTTTAGTGATTTGACCATACAGAACAGTGGCTAAGATGTGGGTTTTAAAACCAGACAGTTAGATTAGATTCCTGACTCCACTGTTTATTAGTGGTGTGGCCTTGGGCAATACACTTCACCTCTCCAATAGAATGGAGATATAATAAAGGTATCCACCTGAGGCAGGTGCTTACCAAATTTTCACCCTTGCTATGTTTTCTAGCCTTTCTTGAGGTGAGGTTGGGGGCCATGTGACAATCGACTGGGAGTAGACTTGATGTGAGGCCTGTGACCCTCCTCCATCTTGTTCTTTTCTTGCCGTGACAACCCGGGAAGCCTCACGTTCACAGTGGCATAGCTAGTGTGACCAATTCCTTCTTTACCTGTCAGGGCCACACAGTGGTCTGTGAGCTCCCCGAGGACACACAGCACTTCCCTGTGGTACCTCCAGCACTAAGCAGTGCTTCATCTGTATCAGGTGGTCGACAAATGTTTGTTGAATAAATTGCCAAACACTTTGGACTTTGGAAAATGGAGTATCCTTTTCTTCAAAATGTTTAGAATAGATTTATATCCTTGTGCTAATTTGTTAGGGCTGACATAACAAAATACCACAGACTGAGTGGCTTAAACAACAGAAATTAGTTTTCTTGAGGCCAGAAATACAGGGTCAAGGTGTTGACAGGTTGTCTTCTGAGGCCTCTCTCCTTGGATTGAAGATGCCCACCTTCTTGCTGTGTCCTCATGTGGTCTCTTCACTGTATGCTCAAGTTTCTGTCACTGTATGCTTCAAGTCTCCCTGTGTGTCTGAATCTATTCTTTTTAAAAGGATGCCAGTCTGACTGGATTGGGGCCCACTCTAATGGCCTTGTTTTAATCTAATGATCTTCAAATATAGTTACAATCTGAGGTAGTGGGGTTAGGATTTCCACACCTGAATTTTGGGGGGACACAGTTCAGCCCATATCAGCCCTCATCTGGAGACCACCTCTGACTCCAACAAAATTGATAGTCTTTTCCTCTTTAGGAGAAAATAACTCGTGATAAGAATGATCAGGACAGCAAAGGGTACCATTTGTTGGGGCATGGCATGGACAGAAGCACCAGCTTGCTGTCCCCTCACTATGTGCGGGGGCCTCTGCGAGGTTCTCTGTAAGTGCACTGTCTCCTTCGGTCTCAAAACGGAAGTACAGGAAGATAAAGGAAATCACTTTAGGATATATAACTGATAAGTGGTAGGGCTGAGATTTTAGGATTTGAACCTGTGTGTATTGCCCTCTTCTTCTACTCAGTGAATCATCGCTCATGCCCTATGAGAGACTATATGCTTTTTAAAAGCTGATTATAAAATAGCAGCTATACTGCTTTCTGCACGACAGGTCCTTGTTTAGGTATTTCACGTAGCTGACATTGCCTCCTCGTAACAATGCGACGAAGTCCGTATCGTGTTATCGTTGCCCCACTGCCAGAAATCACCAGCAAGGAGGTGGCAGGGGAAGATTTGAGTCCAGGAAAGCCCGGCTGCCACACCAAGCTGCCTCTCACGGTGGGAGTTAAGTAATTTGGCAGAGGACATGCCAGGTAGAAAGGACAAGACTGGGATTTGAACTTGGGTCTCTCTGCAGACCCCACACTTCCTTCTTTACCCCATGCCACCATCTCTGCCTGCACCTCACCTGCTTTGTGGCTCCCTCCCTGTTCTTGGTGATGTGAACAGATCTCCTGGTTCTAATGCTGACGAAACAAGGGCTGGAGAAAATGCTCTGTTGTCATGTTACTGGAGTAAACTCTGGTTTTCCTGAGACTGATTAGCTGTATGTTTAAAATTTCCAAATACAATTGTCTTCAGACGATCAGAGTGGTTGAATCTGAAGGGGATGGGAGTCTTCAGCAGGCTGGTAGTTGTGTGCAGATTGTTTGGCTCTTATATATTTATAAAAAGTTACATGTGTCACCAGGCCTCTGGGAGCACTTGTACAATTTAAAATACAAACTAGAAAAAGTATGTTGACATATTGTGACAGGTTTGCAGGAAAAACCCTAGAGGTGATTATCGACCGGTGAGTCTTTATTCCACCCTGGCCGTAGCTTGCTGTCTCTCCACAGACTTGTTTCACGGTCTCTCCTCAGCCGTCAATACAGCTATTCATTACCTGGTAAAGTTTGATGTCATTTGGAAACTTCCAAGACTTCACTGTGCTTTCTACCTGAAGCTCATATTTTGAATCTTCAGGATTCATAAATTAGAATGTCAAACTCAGTAGATTAAGTAAAACTTCAATCTTGAATTAAAGATGACTTCTTCCCCTCCTCCCCTATCAGCCTGTAGCCTGTGCTCCTGGGAGGGTGAGGGAGTGGCCCCCTTTTCCCCACAGAATTTCATTCCCCAGAACATGGGAGGAAGCAGGGGAAATAGAGCAGGAAGTTCTTATTTGAGTGGTACTATCTGAAGATAGTTTTTGTACCCTTTGGCCCTGGAGAATGCCTATAATTCTTTCCTGTGGGCACCTTCCTGCTTTGTTCGGTACACCCTCTGATCACAACACTTTTTTTTTAAATATTAAAAAAAAATTTTATGGTTTTTTTTTGGGGGTGGGGGCGGGGAGTGCATACATGGAGGAGGGACAGAGAGAGGAGACACAGAATCCAAAGCAGGCTCCAGGCTCTGAGCTGTCAGCACAGAGCCCAACGTGGGGCTTGAACTCATGAACTGTGAGTTCATGACCTGAGCCAAAGTCAGATGCTTACCCGACTCAGCCAGCCAGGCGCCCCTGATCCCTTTTGATGTGAGCCCCTTTTGATGTGAGTCATGCAATGTGCTTCTTATCTACAATTCTTATTCAATACCTTATTTTGCAAAATGGTTTTAGCATCCATTGATAATTCTTGCCTAAATTGTGATTATATTAGAGAGGCAAGGTGATGATTTTTTGAATCAATCATTCCTTTTAACATTTCTTAAAGCAGGTGTTATTCTGTAACCATCCCATTCTCTTTGTAGACTTTTTTTTAATTAAATTAAATTAATTTAAAATTTTTTTGTGCAATTCAGTGAATTAATTGGGCAAATAAGAACTCTTTTAAAGTGGCTATTATGCAGTTTCTTTAACAAATGGTGCTGGGAGAACAGGACAGCAACATGCAGAAGAATAAAACTAGACCACTTTCTTACACTGTTCACAAAAACAAACTCAAAATGGATAAAGGACCTGAATATGAGACAGGAAACCATCAAAACCCTAGAAGAGAAATCAGGAAAAAACCTCTCTGACCTCAGCCGCAGCAATTTCTTACTCGACACATCTCCAAAGACAAGGGAATTAAAAGAAAAAATGAACTATTGGGACCTCACCAAGATAAAAAGCTTCTGCACAGTGAAGGAAACAACAAAACTAAAAGGCAACTGACAGAATGGGAAAAGATATTTGCAAATGACATATCGGACAAAGGGCTGGTATCCCAAATCTATAAAGAACTCACCCAAACTCCACACCCCAAAAACAAATAATCCAATGAAGAAATGGGCAGAAAACATGAATAGACACTTCTCTAAAGAAGACATCCAGATGGCCAACAGGCACATGAAAAGATGCTCAACATCGCTCCTCATCAGGGAAATACAAATCAAAACCACACTCAGATATCACCTCACGCCAGTCAGAGTAGCTAAAATGAACAAATCAGGAGCCTATAGATGCTGGAGAGGATGTGGAGAAATGGGAACCCTCTTGCACTGTTGGTGGGAATGCAAACTGGTGCAGCCACTCTGGAAAACATTGTGGAGGCTCCTCAAAAAATTGAAAATAAATCTACCCTATGACCCTGGAATAGCACTGCTAGGAATTTACCCAAGGGATACAGGAGTGCTGATGTATAGGGGGCGCTTGTATCCCAATGTTTATAGCAGCACTTTCCACAATAACCAAATTATGGAAAGAGCCTAAATGTCCATCAACTGATGAATGGATAAAAAAGATGTGGTTTATATATACAACAGAATACTACTTGGCAATGAGAAAGAATGAAATCTGGCCTTTTGTAGCAACGTGGATGGAACTGGAGAGTGTGATGCTAAGTGAAATAAGCCATACAGAGAAAGACAGATACCATATGTTTTCACTCTTATGTGGATCCTGAGAAACTTAACAGAAGACCATGGGGGAGGGGAAGGGAAAAAAAAAGTTAGAGAGGGAGGGAGCCAAACCATAAGAGACTCTTAAAAACTGAGAATAGGGGCTCCTGGGTGGCTCAGTCGGTTAAGCGTCCGACTTCGGCTCAGGTCATGATCTCACAGTTTGTGAGTTCGAGCCCCGCGTCGGGCTCTGAGCTGACAGCTCAGAGCCTGAAGCCTGCTTCACATTCTGTGTCTTCCTCTCTCTCTGCCCCTTCCCTGTTCATGCTGTGTCTCTCTCTGTCTCAAAAATAAATAAACATTTTTTAAAAAATTAGAAAAAAAACAAAAAAAACCCCCTGAGAATAAACTGAGGGTTGATGGGGGGTGGCAGAGAGGGGAGGGTGGGTGATGGGCATTGAGGAGGGCACCTGTTGGGATGAGCACTGGGTATTGTATGGAAACCAATTTGACAATAAATTTCATATTAAAACAATTAAAAAGTTAACATTGACGCTATAAAAAAATAAAGTGGCTGTTATGCTCTTTTAACATGTCTTCATTAATATTTAAGCGTTTTCTTGCTTTCTAGTACATGGTATTCAAGATTCACTTCCTACTTTCCCTGGACCAATCTTGCAACTAGCCATTTGTCGAAGGAGATTTGATCCCTTTTAGTGAGAATGGTATTTAGAAATCAAGATTTGGGCACTATTTGTATTCATTTCTACCAGGGGATCATTGCTCTTAGACCCTTTCAGTGGACAGAACTAGAATACACATATTTTTTAAAATGACCAATTCAGAATCACTGAATTGCTCAAGCCTGTGACAACATGGATGAATTTCAAAAACATTACAGAGTAAAATAAGCTTTATTTATTTATTTATTTATTAAAAAATTTTTTTTTCAACGTTTATTTTATTTTTGGGACAGAGAGAGACAGAGCGTGAACGGGGGCGGGGCAGAGAGAGAGAGGGAGACACAAAATCGGAAACAGGCTCCAGGCTCCAAGCCATCAGCCCAGAGCCTGACGCGGGGCTCGAACTCAAGGACCGCGAGATCGTGACCTGGCTGAAGTCGGATGCATAACCGACTGCACCACCCAGGCACCCCTAAAATAAGCTTTAAATTAATGGCCTATAGAGCAGAACCAGAACCTGGAATTCTGACTGGCCCAGCTGAGCAACACCTAGGTCAGCTAAACCACAGCCCACCTTCAGATCTGTGAGAAACGAAAAGGTGGTTTTAGCAAGCCGCTGAGATTTTGGGATTGTTTGTTGTACAGCATTATATTAGCCCAAACCTGACAAATAGAAAGCCAAGAGAGCGTGTGGTCTTGGAAGTCAAGAAAGTGCTTCAAATGCTGCTGTTAAATCTGTAACGCTGTAGACTGGGAGCTGACATTGAATTTAGCTACATAGAGTTATTGGTGAACTTAGTAAGAACAGTATCGGAGGACAGGGGATGGGTGAATGAAATGTCTGATTAGGGCAGGTTTAAGGGAGAAAAGGCTATGAGGAATTGGAGACAGTTTAGGAAAATCTTTTTAGGAGTTTTGGCGAAAGGAAATAGAGCAGTATCTGGCAGGGGGAAGTGGAGTCCAAAGTTTTGTTTTAATTTTAGCATGGGAGGTATAGCAGCATGCTGATGGGTCAGTCCCAAAGAGAGTAAAAACCGATGGCCATGATGTCAGGGGTGATGGGGGAATTGCTGGGTGGCATCCTGGGGTGGGCAGGGGTGAATGGAATCTAATGCCCCACAGGCTTCTTAAGAGTCTCTGTTGGGGCAACTAGGTGGCTCAGTCGGTTAAGTGGCCGACTTCAGCTCAGGTCATGATCTCGCGGTCCAGCAGTTCGAGCCCCGAGCCAGGCTCTGTGCTGACAGCTCAGAGCCTGGAGCCTGCTTCTGATTCTGTGTCTCCCTCTCTCTCTGCCCCTCCCCCGTTCATGCTCTGTCTCTGTCTCAAAAATAAGTAAATGTTTAAAAAAAAAATTAAAAAAAAAAAGTCTCTATTGACCCCAGCATCTCTGTCAGTGCCAAGTTCTCCATCAAGTATAGCTGAGTTGACTGGAGTTGAACGTATGTTCAAGAAGACTGGTACACACAGTACGTCACCAACACTGCTGAGGCTGAACCTCACCTGATAGTCTCTGCTCAAAACCTGATGTCGGACTCATGCCTGATACATACTCTGATCAGCATCTTCCTCCTTAATTCCAAACCTCTCCATTTGGGTACCACCTATGAAAAAGTGGCAAATTTCATCTACATAGAAAAGAAAAAAAGAATTCTGGGCCAGCCACTGCAGCTTCTAATCTATGAAACTGCAATGGGAACACATGCCCAACTGTTATGATTCTTTAATCAGATTTATTCCCTCAAAATGGAATTCTTACTTCTCTGTAGGATATATTTTTTTCCCCAATCAAAACTTTATTATGCATCATCCAGTTCCCTAAAGACAATCTGAAATCGCTGTGATCTGTAACTGTTTCCTACATAACTCTGCCGTAGCAATCTTGTGAAAGCCACATCGTATTTTGTTCATGTCCTCAAGCATCCACGGAGATTTCTGGGATTCTCACCAAGTGCAAAGTGCTGGCTACCAACTTCTCAAGAATGGGGTGAGGTAACTTCCTTCATATCATCCTCCTTAGAGTCAGATTCCCAGTAAGAAGGTGACACATACTGACCTATTCTGCATCCAATCATTCAAAGGCATGGGGCAAAAATGACACACATATGGGTGAGTGTTCCCAGCTGAAGGAGGATTGCCAGATTCACAACAATGAAAAGAGGGACATGACGTTAAATTTGAATTTCAGATAAAGGATGATGATTTTTTTAGTACGTCTACATCCCAAATATTGATTACATCCTTCTTGAGAATCAAATGAGCTTTCTCTTGGTGGCATTCCCCAGTTGGCTTACCCCTGGAGGGTTTTCCCACTTTGAAATGTCTCACTCCTTCTAGAATAGATGCTCTGCCTCAGTAGCAGCTGAGTCTTTGTATCTTTGAAACTAAAAGTTAAGAGATGGAATTAGGTCCCCAGGTTGCAAGTGTAGAGAAAGGTATACATTAAAATGGAAGTGAAACCAGGCAGAAATGGATAAAATATCAGGTCCTCCTCTCCCTCTCCCTGCTGCCCTTCATATTTTCACCACAGAAATGTAAGTCTCTCAGCACCAGTTATCAGCATGTGTCCCCAGATGTGTCACCTTGATTTTGGAGACGACAGTGTCACTGGTTGTGCCCTTACTGATGTGAAAGCAAGGCCTCCACCACTCTTGACTCTCATGGAGGCACTGTCAACACCAGACAGGTTCTGCCCAGTGCAGTTGTCTAGGTGGGAGACTGATTCCTGGTGCTTCCTACCCCACCATCTTCCCAGTCCTTGGCCACATCTGTTTTGCTTAATGTCCGAGTTCAGCTGAGCTGGAGAGAGCTAGAGGAGCTGACTAAGGCAACAAGTCCAAATAAAAAACAATGGAGACTTTGAACATTTACTTTGATAGTAAAAGCATGGAGGCGGAAGCAGAGAGAGTGCTGACTCCAGCTTGTTCTATTTTTCCTGTGGAAAGGCATGCGGGTCTAGGATCAGGTGGATCACTGCAGACCCACTGCTGAGGAAGTCCTGAACCAATCTCCCGCCCATTAACAGGGTTGAGGGAGGGCTGAAAGCAGAACACTGAATCAGGGTGGAGAAAAATGAACAGAAGATGGTCAATCTTTTCTTTTATTGGATAGATCCAAAATAACTTCCAGTCCTTCTTGGTTGGTAGATTCATCAAGTGTAGTTTTCCTCTTGAAAAAAAAAGGGGGCAGGGGGAGAGTAGAGAAAGCAAGCATATTTACCAGTAAAGGGAAAAAAGGAAAGGAAAAAAAAAGATAGGTATAAGATAGGTATAAGAAATAGGAAAAAAGTACTTAAGGGGAAAAGAGTGTTTATTATTTTTTTATTTATTTTTTAAAAAAAATTTTTTTTTCAACGTTTATTTACTTTTGGGACAGAGAGAGACAGAGCATGAACGGGGGAGGGGCAGAGAGAGAGGGAGACACAGAATCGGAAACAGGCTCCAGGCTCCGAGCCATCAGCCCAGAGCCAGACGCGGGGCTCGAACTCACGGACCGCGAGATCGTGACCTGGCTGAAGTCGGACGCTTGACCGACTGCGCCACCCAGACGCCCCGGGAAAAGAGTGTTTAAAGGGAAATAGTATTTAAAGTAATTCTTGGGGCGCCTGGGTGGCTCAGTCCGTTAAACGTCTGACTCTTGATTTTGGCTCAGGTCATGATCTCACGGTTTGTGAGATGGAGACCCATGTCAGGCTCTGTGCTGGCAGCATGGGGCCTGCTTGGGATCCTCTCTCCCTCTCTCTCTGCCCCTCCCCTGTTCATGCTGTTTCTCAAAAGTAAACAAATAAACTTAAAAATTTTAAAGTAATTCTTGAGTTGTTGCATTCAATTAAAAGTGTGAGAAAAATAAGCCAACTAAATTCTAGTAGGACTTTAGCTCACATAAATTACTTTCTAATTGCTGTGCGATACTTCTGATCTGTAAGTCCTATTTGTGATCAGTAAGATCATCGTGCCTCATTAACATACTTTTTTTCCTTAGAAGAACAAGGGGTGCATGACACTTAGCATCCAGATAACATAAGGCAGAGTACAAATTGCTATTTTCACTTTTAAAACTCTATGTTTTGGGTCTTCAAGTAATTCAATGAGGATATAGTCTTTCCTAAATTTTTTTTTAACATTTATTCATTTTTGAGAGACAGAGACAGAGCATGAGTGGGGGAGGGGCAGAGAGAAGGAGACAGAATCTGAAGCAGGCTCCAGGCTCTGAGCTGTCAGCACAAACGGGGCTCAAACTCGCGGACCACGATGTCATGACCTGAGCTGAAGTGGGACGCTTAACCGACTGAGCCACCCCAGCACCCCAGAGGATATAGGTTTTTAATCATTTAAGACAGAAGAAATACAGAAAGAGAAAACACAGAGGGAAGCCCCAGTCCACATGGAAGTGAATTATTTCTTCTACCCTGATGTGCTGGACTCCACCCATGTTTATCCAGGCCTGTGCTTGATCTGGATTTAGTTCCATGGCTGCTTTGAAGCTTTAATTAAATAAGAAATATTTTCAGGTTAGGATATGAGAAACCATCTTTAACACTACAGGTTTGTGAAACCCCACTCTTCACATACAAACATTTATATGGTTACTACAATAATTATCACTGTTATTTTCTATTATTTCCTAAATAATAGAAAACCATTCTCTATTGTTTTGCAAAATGCCATGCACAGTGCAAGTTGCTGATTCTAAAGTGAAAAAACCCTCGAATGTGTAATTTCCCTGCAGAGATAATCCTGTGTACTTGAAGAGACTAAGGATGCCTGCAGGGAATCCAGGTGATTTCTATTATAGTGCATCATTTCCTGCTGGCCCTGACTTGCAAGAAAGCTGTGCTTTTCAGCTGTTCTAAAAATGGTAGGTAATGGACTTGGTAAGAAAAAGTTTTTTCTCCTGATTTTTTTTTTTGTTAATGTGGTAAAATACACATAACATAAAATTTATTATCATAACCATTTTCTGGTGTACTGTTCACAGGTATCAGATACATGTGTATGGTTATGCAACCATCATCTCCACCCATCTCCAGAGTTCTTTTCATGTTGCAAAACTAAAACTCTGTACCTATTCACCAATAACTCTCCATGTCCCCCTATCTTCAGCCTCTTGAAGCCCCCATTTTACTTTCTGAATCTGTGCACTTGACTACTATAATATTGACCTTAAAAATAAATCTGCCAGTTATTTTACCAGCAAAAATGGGTTTGTTTGGGCATAGCAGAGAAGAGCAGGATCATAGGCAAGCTTGGAGGACAAAGGAGAGAGAAGCTCTTTTAGAGAGGAGGGGAGGAAATTGGGAAGGCTGTTATAAACATTGGAGTAAACTAGGAGTTCAAAGTATAGTGGCTTTTCATCAGCTGAGCTGTGACAGTATTTCATTGCCTGGGCTGTTGCCTGACAACACGAGGATTTTTTTTTTTCTTCCTCTTACAGGGGTAGTAAGGTATTCGCTAAAGTAGTATCCATTGCAAGGCAGATCTTTCTCTGTTGGGTCTGCAATTAACAAGGACCTGTAGGGCATGAGAGCTCCCCCTGCTGGCCTCCTCACTCCATTTTAAATGAGATTCTCTCATTAATTTTCACAATAGTTTTCTCACAGGAGTGGAACGATACAGTATTTGTCTTTTTGTGACTGGCTTATTTCACTTAACATAATGTCCTCAAGGTTCATCCATGTTGTATCATGTGTCGGAATGTCCTTCCCTTTTAAGGTGGAATAATATTCCACTGTATGAATATACACATTTTGTTTACCCATTAATCCACTGGTGGACATTTGGGTTGCTTCTATCTTTTAGCTAATATGAATAATCCTGTTCTGAACATGGGTATACAAATATCTCTTTGAGACCCTGCCTTCAGTTCTTTTGAGTATACACCTAGAAGTGGAGTTGCTTGATCACGTGGTCGTTTTATTTTCAATTTTTTGAGGAACTGCCATACTGTTTTCCATAGCAGCTGTACCATTTTACATCCCATGCAACATTCGCACAAAATTTCCAGTTTTTCCACATCCTCATTAACACTTGTCATTTCCTGTTTGTTTGTTTGTTTACAGCAGCCTTACTAATGGGTGTGGAGTGGTATCTCATTGTGGTTTTGATTTGCATTTCCCTGATGATTAGTGATATTGAGCATCTTTTCATGTGCTTAGTGGCCGTTTGTGTATCTTCCATGGAGAAATGTCTATCCAAGTCTTTTGCCCAATTTGACTCAGGTTGTTACATTCTCTTGTTGAGTTTTAGGAGCTCCCTATATATTCTGGATATTAATCACTTACCAGCTATATGATTTGCAAATATTTTCTCCCATTCTGTTGATAGCGACTTTTGACGCAAAAAATTTTTTGATTTTCATGAAGTCCAATATGCCTTTTTTTGGTTTTATTCCCTATGCTTTAGATGTCCTATCCAAGGAATCATTGCCAAATCCAATGCTGTGAAAACTTTTCCCTAAAGAAACTTTTCATTGTAATAGAATCTTAGAATAATTGCCTAACCAGCCCAACAACCACTTCAGTAATATCTCTTACTACCTCATTAATTCAGTCACCTGGCCTATACAAGATGACAAGGTGCCTAACACTTTGTAAGGAAGACAACATCGTTAGTGAAAGAAAGCCTAGGGAGATGAGAAAGTTTCTTTATTTTAAGCTCAATTTTATGTCTCTGGTATCTACTGTTCAGTTTCAATTTGATACTCAGTTTATCTAGAGCAACACAAAATGAATTTTCCAGCCACAGTCAATGTCTTCAAGCATCTGAAGAGCATCATCCTACCCCCAACTCCTAATTTGTATTATGTTGTTTATAGATGAGTAGGTAAGAATATCTAGTAAATTCATTTGCAATAATAAAAGCAGATTTCTTGGGCAGGTCATGTTTAAACTAATTCGTGACATAATTTATGTTCTAAAAAACAGAGAAGCTTCAAACGTATCAGGGAAAAAAACCTCTTTGAACTTGTCATGTTGAGAAAATAATTAAAGCTGAATTTTACCACAGGCAGCCAGTCTATTAGTTAATGAGAATGAAATAATGTTCTTGCATTACATCTAACAGTTTTATTTTCATTATTTATAAATATTCATTATGTGCCCACAATATGTGGAGCTCTGCACAGATCATAAAAAAATAGAATTCCAGCCCAATACATTTTACATGAAATGAGGTACAGTAAGTGTTGTGCAGTAAGTGTTGTTATAATACCTGCCATGCAAGGGCATCCTACTAATTATCATATTGCTTCTATAAGGTATATTAAATAAGAAAAGAGAAAAAAGTGCTGAAGATGTGTATCATCTGTGGAATACAAGGGCCATGTGCCCTGACTAGTTTTAAATGCAGGTTCGGGGGCGCCTGGGTGGCGCAGTCGGTTAAGCGTCCGACTTCAGCCAGGTCACGATCTCGCGGTCCGTGAGTTCGAGCCCCGCGTCAGGCTCTGGGCTGATGGCTCAGAGCCTGGAGCCTGTTTCCGATTCTGTGTCTCCCTCTCTCTCTGCCCCTCCCCCGTTCATGCTCTGTCTCTCTCTGTCCCAAAAATAAATAAACGTTAAAAAAAATGCAGGTTCGGCTGCATTGTTGAGGTGTGTGGCAAGATGATGGATTTAAAAACTTGGATAATTGATGCTAAAAGCAAACCGCTAATTTTTTTTTAACGTTTATTTATTTTTGAGACAGAGAGAGACAGAGCATGAACGGGGGAGAGTCAGAGAGAGAGAGAGGGAGACACAGAATCTGAAACAGGCTCCGGGCTCTGAGCTGTCAGCCCAGAGCCCGACGCGGGGCTCGAACCCACTGACCGCGAGATCATGACCTGAGCCGAAGTCGGATGCCTAACCGACTGAGCCACCCAGGCGCCCCCAGCATGGGACTCTTAATCTCAGGGTCAAGAGTTGAAGCCCCACATTGGATGCAGAGTCTACTTAAAATAAAAAAGATAAAAAAAGAAAAATAAATTAAAAAAAGAATATTATTACTTTTTTTAATGTTTATTTTTGAGAGAGAGAGAGTGAGAGCACAAGCACAAGTAGGGGAGGGGCAGAGAGAGGGAGACAGAGGATCTGAAGCAGGCTCTGCACTGTCAGCACAGAGCCTGATGTGGGGCTCTAACTCACAAACTGTGGGATCATGACCTGAACTGAAATCAAGAGTCAGCTGCTTAACCAACTGAGCCACACAGATGCCCCAAGAATATTATTTAAAACAACAACAACAACAACAACAACAACAACAACAACAACGATGTGAGCTTCCTGCCAAACTCTGTGAGGTCTATTTCTGGGGCATAATTTGGGTTACTGTCATTTTCTTGTTAGACCTGATCAGCATGATCTGATCTCAACAGAACAGTTTTTATCTCACTTACTAGGCTTGACTAAGAAAACCCTATAGTTGTTGTGTAAGTCAGAGCATTCTAGATAGTTCCTTACTCTCAGCTGATAGATTTCCTCAGCTTCCTCAAATTGGTTTTCAAAAGAGAATAACAACAACAAAAATGCATGAGGGTTAAAAAAAAGTCAAGATTAAAATCAACTCTAATGGGAGAAGGAGGGCAAATGGGAGAACTAACATTTACTGAGCACCTACTGTATACCAGGTTCTGTGCTAAACACTTTACATGCTTTGATTGTATTTATGTGAGCATTAACCATGGAAAACACCAACAGTTCCTACCCATATTTACTAACTTTAAATTCAGTTATTAAAATCATTGGACTTCTATCTTCCAACAAATATCTTAAGAATGGGTAACCTACTGAACATGGAAAATGCATATCAGTTATCCTTTTTGTTCACATGCGTATCTCTGTAATTGCACAACCAGAAGAAAAAGAGCTGACGTTGAACTCATTTCTCAATGGCCTTGGTACAACCTCATCTCCCTAGAGATCATGACCTTCCTTCTAAGGCAACCTTAAGGTTTCAGGGAGGAAAAAGGAAAGAGATTGTGATGTTTGGGTCAAACCTAAGGCATCCAGGAATGGAGCTGCTGCTATCTGCACTTTAATGAGAGTATTGACTCTCCCTCTCCCCTGGAGGCCATATTTCCTTGTAAACTCTATAGAAAGAAAGTCATTTACATAGCTTTGTATCATGAAGATTTACTTGGCTTTGCAAATACACATGTGAAGTCCTAGAGAGGACCTAAGTTCAAGGGCCCTAAAGCAGTGCTCTGAGTCATGTGCTCACAGAAGGTAGGGCTAACAAGCCGGAGTGTGCTGCAAGGGGACATCTAGATCTCTGGAAGCACTTGGACCTAAATAGGTACACCTTTAAGATAGGAAAAACTCAATATATTTGATTGAAAAGGCTACCATTTAAGATGTGCGAGGCTTTTAGTCCAGCGACTCCCCAGATGGAAATGGATGACTACTTTTGGTGCAGTGGCAGCTTCACTGGGGTTTACAAGGGTCAGCAGTGCTGAAAGCTACTTTTTCATAGTTGCAAATTTTCATAATTTCTTTTAATCTATGCTGCACCATTCATCTGGTGAGGTCTTACATATGTATGGAGGCTCATACAGATTCTTTCCTGGAGACATCTCCACAGCAGAAGGCTGGTGGCACACTGAAATAACTGCTACTCCCAATAATCAGCCTGTGCTTTTGTCCTCTGGGCAATGCGCCCCCCTCGCTGACGCACCTCTAAATCCTCCCCAGGCTCCAGGGCCCAGATCAACGCCACTTCGTCTCTGCACTACGCCTCCTTGTCCCGCTGCTGGACTTCCGCACGCCCATGGGCTCCAGGCTTGACCACTTTCCAGCCTGTGTAACAGGTACTGCTGTTTTGTGTCTCCAGCGAGGCCAGAATCGTGCCCACACCACCTGGGCAGGAGAGCGCACACGGCCAACTAGAGCTTGTTGGTTTGGCCCACGAAACAAAGTAACATTTTGTAATTAGTTGCAACCATTGATAACTTTTACATAAAATTCCAGCCTTTTGATTTACCTTGAAAGACTGGAAGATCTGACAGCTCAAGACTCACACCCCTTTAATAGACACAATTAGCAGGAAATGACTCCATTAAACAAAGCATAAGCTCTTCATTTGTCTTAAATTACCTGCTTGTAGCCATTAGGATGTGTAACTCTTTGCTTAGGCGTTCTTTGCAGGAGGGGCCCCAAACTCACTGTGTGGACCACACAAAGGACAAAGCAAGCTTATCTTCTTGTCTACCAACTCACCATGTTTATTTCCAAGACCTACTCTGTTCTGAAGGGTAACCCGAATAAGCATTTGAAAACACTAAATCTCTTTCACTCCTCATTCAGTTCTTTTGTGCAGACCCTCAGATATCAGAGAACACGTCCCCTGCTGCTAATTCATTTCTGGTCACAGTCCTGGTGGGATCAACAGCAGCCTATTAACTTTCATAGTCGTTTTTAACCACATCCTCAGGGTTTCTCTGTTCATGAATTTACTTTGGAGGGGAAGTTGTGAGACCATTAAAGCGAGGCATGCTTAATAGCCCTGATTTAACCAGGTGCCTTGCAATCCTATCCACATGGCTCTGCGCTTGGGGTCTCCCATTAACCCATGGCAGGACAGTGTCAGGCAGTGTGGCCAGTAAGCCACAGCCCCATGCTGTGTCCTGGGCCCCCCCCCTCCCCCCCTCCCCCCCCCCCCCCCCCCCCCCCCCCCCCCCCCCCCCCCGAGACCACCACTGACACCACTTACACTTACACCATGCTCCTACAACCCGAGTCAGGTGCCCTGGAGAAGTCTATTGTAATTTTTTTCAAACGAAAATTATGCCCTGTGGGGCTGCAGCTTCTCACAGTGAGCCACATCCCACCCATTTCCACTGGTTAAACAAAATATAACAACAGTCATTTTATAAGCTTTTAGATTTCAGAGGACACATTTTCCACAACTTAGATCGTGTCATCAGATTTTTCTCACTTCTGTGAGATAGCTGGTCATATTGGATTAATTAAAACTACTGAGGCTCAACTGTGATCAAATAATTTCATGACTTCATAGCTCAGCTCTGAAGGTGAGACAAAGCAAGTGATCCAACAGAAAGCCAACAGCAATATATTTTTTAAAAAGATGCTCTGAGTATGGACATTTTCATAACTTTATGCCAACTTGTTCCTACTGAATATTCAACCAGAAAAATGAAAAGGGAATGCAAAGTGATAATTATATTAACATTTTCTCAGAAATGACACCTTTGGCTTGTGAATAAAAATGTGTTAGAAATCGCACACAGCTCTGTCATGATCCAAGTGTCATCCTGTCATACTAACCCTATTATCAGTAACTCTACCACACAGATTAAGTGTGTTTAAAACAAAAAACAGAAAACAGAAAACAGAAAACTGTGGATATCTTAGATCTCAAAAGCATAATTTTCACCAAACTCTGTTTCCTGAAAAGATATATTAAAATCCATTTCCTCACACTGTGACTTCCAGAAGCAAAATATAACACTAAAGAACCATTTCCAAGAACAATTACTGGCCTTTAATGTTACCTCCCCCCCCACGTTCTCGCTAATTAAAACGGACAAAGACATCATATTTTTTCACCTAAAGTGTTTTTGCTCATGCTTCTGGATTTCTGAGCTGGATTTCAATTCTGAAGTCCTAAAAGGTAATGAGGAATCCTAACTGATCATTTGTGATATGAACAAATCATCTCTTTAGTCTCAAAACTCTGGTTTGATGGAAAGAATTCTCAGGATCTGGCTTTCTGTCCTTGCTCTCATGATTCTAAATTTCAAGGAGTGATTAAAACTCTGCTTATAACATCTGAAGAGTAGCCACTGTAGGAGGGAAATATCTGATGTGTACCTTATTTGTAAATGTTTATTTTTTGCACTCTCTGGGAAGGCAGTGCAGTATTTTCAAGAAGTCTAAGTAGCCCAGTTTTTAAATATTTTGAGTAGTCTAATAATTCCTAGGTTGTCAATTTCAAGCAGGTCCTCTTGCATTTAACTAATCCCATGAAGGGGTTCTGAACCATGCCTGGCCATTCCGGCTCTCTACTGACCTTGTGAATTCAGGAAGGAAAGAAGAGGAAGTACATGCAATACATCTTTAGTTAAAAATGCATGGGACCCGGGGGAGCGGTCCTCCAGCCTCACTGTCTGCACCTCACCTCTACACCCCAGCGTCTCCAACTAGTCACGGCCTCCCACTATCAGCCCTGCAAGCCGAGGGGCAGCATGCTGTGGGGGCTCCTCTCTGGATCAGAAACCTTTGCAGGTGCGGTGAAAACAAAAGTGAGCCATAGGGAGGAAACAGAACAGAGGAAACACTCCCTGCTTGGGGATGATAATCACCCTGCCTGGCATGCTTTCTATCCCGAGGAAGAAAAAGTGATACATAAAAGTTCTGAAGAGGTAAAGGATTTGTGAGAGTTTTTTTTTTTTTTTTTTTTTTTCCTCTTGGCACAACTGGTGCAGTTAGAAAACTCTCCTTGTGACTCAGGTAACAAGAGCTTGGAGGGGAAAGGGACATTTACTTAATGGACGGTGTATAATAATGCATACCCACTCTGCAGATGGACAGTGTGTGGCGTTCCAAGGAGGGAAGAAGCTGATGAAGGGAGGCCGGTTTGTGCCACCGCTGGAACCCCGTCCAGTGTGCAATATCCCTGTTATGTGTCCAAACCACCTTCTAGAAACCCTTTCTTTCTAGACCCTGATGTTAGCGCATAGAATCCCAAATCATCTCCCTAAGAGCCAGGTGACTTTCTAAGTTACTGCATCTCTAGGAAGCCGAGGACCAACGGGAATGTGGGTCATGCTAATTATTTTTCTAAGAAACATACAGTTCACATTCACCAAACATTAAAGTTAAATAATTAAAGTTAAATTAATATTAAATTGAAATTAATTTAAAACATAAAGCAGAGGTACCTCTTCTTTTATGCTCTCCGCAAAAACAGGTCCCCCACTCCTCTGTCATCAATACGGGCATTTTATGAGAAACACTTTACAGTACTTGCTCACTTGTTTATCTTGCACATACAGTAGGAATGAATAATTTAATCTGGCATTCTCCCTACCCACCCACCCAGCAAATTTTTTTTCCTCTAATCTGAGATTTTCTCAGCACCCAGCAGAGTGTGATCAACACAAAACAGTGACAATGTGAGCAAGAGAGAAATATCGCTTTAAAGAGGAAATGTCAAGAATTGTAAAAGTTAATGAACGAAAAGTGTGACATGAGCCGTGAGCTGCACAGACGTTTAGCACTGTCAGGAGCCCATGAAATTGGGGGGTGTGGAGGTGACAGAGACATGAAAGAAAACCATGCGGTAGGTTATTGCTGCTTCCTGTCTCTCCAGACCCACACTCACCTCAGACAGGTTAGCTTTCATTTCCCACACTCCCAGGAACCCTGACCCTCTTTCTGATCCTGGAATCTTTAAGGCAAAGAGCAGTTTATTTTGACTTGCCCACTCCTAGAGGGCATTAGTGTCTGAGAATATTTAAAGGATCGTAGGTAAACAAGAAGAATTGACCCTGGATCTTTCAGGTCTATACTGCAAACTCGGATTTTATTGGTTTAATTTTCTTTTTGCTCTTGTGCTGGGTGAAGTCATACACCAAAATGCATGACAGGAAAATATCTGATTGGATGTACTGTTAAGTTAACTGGCCTAGTTTTTTTTATTTTTTTCCTTTTAAATAGCTCACAAACCCGAGGCTAGTAATAATTTATAGGTGGCCAGAGTCCTAAAGAAATGTTGATTTTTTTTTTTCTCTTTTACTGCTGGTGACTATTATTACCAGGGGCAGAACTAGCAACTTAACAATGTTTCTGTGCTTGTAAATGTTTATGAGTCTGTCTGTGGAGTTGGATAACAGCCAGTTCTCTGTGCTAAAGGTGGATCAGAGGGGATCTAGTAAGTAGTAAGCCAGAGACCACCCTCTTTCCAAACCTAAAAGTTTATCTTCCTTTCTCAGCTTTTTTTTTCTCCTGCTTTGAACACAGTGTTGCTGTCACCTTCTGTTCGACAAAGTTTTAGTCTTAAACTTCTATGGCCACACACTTCTGTTGTTCCCTTTGGTGACGTCCCTTTCCCCTCATTACCTGTTATATGTACAACCTAGGACAAGCCATTTTATTCTGAGCATCTCATCTGTAAAATGAGAAGTTAAAGAAAATTCCTTTAAGGTTCATCTTCTAAAATGCTCCATTTTTTATTCACTCCCCTGGAGAAGTTGCCAGTTAGATTATGTTCATTATCGATATTTGAAAAAGCCCTAAATCTATATTTCCAGCCCCAATTTCTCTCACTCTCAATGGTCCATATACCATCACAATGTAGACCTCTCATTAACATTCAAGACTTAAATGTTGAACATTGTTAGTGGACGTGGACATTGGTACCCTCTTTTGGAAGCAAAATAATAACATGTCTTAAGGATAACCTGTCTTAATATGTTGACCTAGGAGTTATACTTCTAGGAATCCATCATAAGACATAATTTAAGACATATTTTTGAAGAGCCATCAGCATAAGTTCATTGCTCCCCTTTTCCCAAGTTGAAAGGAATCTAAATGACCGATAGCAAAGGATTTGAGTAACTTGGGATAAACAAATTTGATAAATACTAAAAAACTATTAAAACAGTTTAGTTTCATCTAGCCTTATGGAAAATATGTGCAATATTATGTAATAAAATGGAATAAAATGGCATGTGAACTAAACTGTCTACAAAGTTCCTGCAGAAAATATGCCAAACTGCTAATAATTATGTGTTCAGGTGGCAGATCAGCTGTGAGTTTTGTTTTCTTTCTTCCTAAAGCCTGCAATTATATTTTTTCTACCACTTGTGTAGTTGAATAAACCAATCAAAGTTGAAAGCTAATCTCATTATTTTGTTTGTAAAATTTTGCTTCTACCTGGCTTTCCCACAGCTCTGAGTGGCCACGTGTCTTCTCAGTCCTTTGCGTACTCTATCCTAGAGATCTTAATTTTCAATTTCTTTTTTCCTTCTACCTCTCCTACTTAAACTACACCCAAGTGAAGCAGAATCTTCTATAGCAGATTTTACCCATTATTACCATATTCCCAAATTCAAGCACTCAACCTCTATATCCAAATGTATTTAACAGCCCCTGATACCCTACATAATTCCTCTCCTCAAAACCTACCTTTCTTTGCCCCCTATTATCTACCAATATCAAATTTGGACTCCACTGTTGATTTACTACCCATTTTCTTTCTTAATTTTAAAAATTTTATTGTTTATTATTTTTATTAAAAAGATTTTTGATGTTTATTCATTTTTGAGAGATAGAGAGAGACAGACCATGAGTGGGTGAGGGGCAGAGAAATAGGGAGGCACAGAATCCAAAGCAGGCTCCGGGCTCCGAGCTGTCAGCACAGAGCCTGAGGCGGGGCTCAAACTCATGAACCGTGAGATCATGACCTGAGCTGAAGTTGGATGCTTAACCTACTGAGCCACCCAAGCGCCCCTACTACCCATTTTCCAAATAATTTCTGTCCAACTTCTTACCTTGTTTTATAAATATCCCCACCACCAATCCTCTACTTTGGCCAGAATATTCTGCTGAGTTCTACTTCCATGTTTTATACCCATTGATCTTCCTGGTTCTGCCCTCAAAATCCCCTTTCAGTCTGCATTATCTATCCTATCATCTTTGGGATGTTTTACCTCATGTATCCTCAATCCTTGTGAACATGGACTTTCTAATCATTTTAGTGAGATTTAAGTGTGATAAAATATTTGAAAAGTGGTACCCAAATATTAGGTAATATGTTGTTACAGTATAGCATAATCCTTAAAGAATTATGGTTAATGGCTAATATTTTTTCTAATCTTAAAACATTTGGAAAAAATTGGATCTAGAAATAACAGACTAGTGAACATAATATCAGCCACAGACAAAATACTGGGTGGAGTTCTGACACCCGTAATTTTGTTGTCCCTGAGGACAAGAAATAGCAGAGAGTAGAAGCAATAAGAACAGGGCATTCCAGACTCATTCTGATAGAGTTCATTAGCCTCAATCAGGGGAAAGCTTTCGGCACAGTATTTGACAAACTATCGTTAACAACCTTGTAGACAAGACTAAGAAATATAAGCTGGATGATAATTACTTGGGAAAATTCATAGCTGGTTGAAAAATTATACCACAAATCTTGATTAAGACCGAGATGAACTTGGTAAGAGGGGTTGCTGATCTGTGTGGTGTGATCTCTTCAGCACTTTTATCAATAACTTAAATAATCAAAAAACATTCACATCAAAATTTCCCAATTAAAATAGCTAGAAAGGATTTTTATACAATGAATATCATAAAGAAAGAAAAAAGTTACCCCCAAATTTAAAATTTCAGACTAATGTCAAAAAGATGAAATAAAATACAGATAAATACGAATCTTTCAACATAGGTTTAAGAAATTGGCTATACAGCTGCCAGAGGGGTGATACTCAGTTTAACAAATGTTTGTGAAAAAAAAAAATCACCAGAGGTTTCCATTGACTATATCTCCAGTGTGAACCACTAGGCCACATAGAGGCAAAACCCCAAAAAGCCAGGGTTCAGGGCCAGGGAAGTAAATATTTTCGCTTTGCTCTGACTTTACTGAACCAGAGCTTGAGAAAATGCTTTATTTTTTTATTTTTTATTTCTTAATTTTTTTTAAATGTGTGTTTATTTTTGAGAGAGAGAAGGAGAGAGAAAGAGCATGAGCAAGGGAAGGGCAGAGAGAGAGGGAGACACAGAATCCAAAACAGGCTCCAGGCTCCAAGCTGTCGGCACAGAGGCCGACACAGGGCTCGAACCCACAAACTGTGAGATCATGACCTGAGCCGAAGTTGGACACTTAACCAACTGAGTCACCTAAGCGCCCTGAAAATAGTGTAATTCAAGGTGCCTTGTTTTAATGGAGAAAATGGGCAAACCAGGAGCAACACAAACACTGTGAGCAGGAAGAGAAATGTAGGGAAACCAGGACAAATGAGGAAGAGGTAAAAGAAATGGGGTGTTTAGCTTAAAAAAGAGATCACGCAAGAGATGCTGTGACAACTCTGGTCATATACATAACGGGCTCTCAGGTGAAAGAGGAATTGAAGACCCACAGATGATCCAGGTTTGAAAAGAAGACTGTCATGTACTGAGGGTGCCTGAAAAGCTGGGGTGTTGAACCAAGTGGTATCACCATGAAATGAGTTTCTTTTCCACCAGAGAATGACTCAGATCAGCTTTTCCTCGACAGCGTCTCTGTGCCTGGCATGTGTATCTACAGCATCCTACAGAAGTCAACACATAAAAATAAAATAATGAAAGTTGGGGAGGGGAGGGCTGCTCTGTGCCTTTGATGCGAAAATAAATCACCTGTGGAGGTAAAGTGAGAACTTTTCAATCTTTCAACTATATTCACAGATCTCATAGCATTCTAGAGTCACATTCGAGGTATAAAAGGCTGGCAAAGGATGCGTGACCTTTGCATTTAGGAACAGACAATCCTATTAATATGCTGTTTTTCTTTAAAATTGTTCACAGTATCAACTGTGTGAAATGCAAAGCGTATCAATTTACCCTTGTGGTTTATTTAGATGGAACCTATCTTATTTTTTTATTTTTATTTTTTAAAAATTTCATCTAATGTTTATTTATTGTTGAGAGAGGGAGAGAGAGAGAGAGAGAGAGAGAGAGAGAGAGAGAGAGAGAGAATGTAAGCATGAGTTGTGTGAGGGGCAGAGAGACAGGGAAATGCAATCCGAAGCAGGCTCCAGGCTCTGAGCTGTCAGCACAGAGCCAGATATGGGGCTCGAACTCATGAACCGTGAGATCATGCCCTGAGCCAAAGTCGGATGCTTAATCAACTGAGTCACCCAGGTGAGATCCTTAATAATATTAAAGGGTACCCCTTAATAATGTTTTTTTCCTGATTTTCACCCCACCCTCTATTGTGGGACTTGTAGCTACTCTTTTTTAATTTCATTTTTATTTTTATTTTTAGCGTTTATTTATTTTTGAGAGACAGAGACAGAGTGTGAGCAGGGGAGGGGCAGAGAGAGAGAGGGAGACACAGAATCCAAAGCTGGCTCCAGGCTCTGAGCTGTCAGCACAGAGCCCGACACAGGGCTCGAACTCATGAACCATGAAATCACAACCTGAGCCGAAGTCAGACTTTTAACCAACTGAGCCACCCAGCTGCCTCCAAACCTATCTTATTATTGATTCAAAAATACAGTACTTGTTTCTTAAACATAAATAAGGCAAAAAAATAATTTTTGGCCCATTTTTTACTTCCATTACCAATATAAAATTGTAAAGAGGAAGAATGTAGAAGTAAAGAAGAAATGAATTAAGGTCAATTTCAAGCTCACTAAATATCTCGAACACTTTCAAATAGTAACTTTTCATGTACTTGGAGGTCATTAATTTTGAATCACTGGTACTTCAAGGCTAAAATTTAGCCTTGTCCTCTATAAAACAAGTACAATTGAAACTAGCCGGCTTTATTAAGAAGATAAATCACTTTTTCAAAAAATAATATTAAGATTGCTATTTGTAAAGAAATTATAATACTAATTACAACAGATATTTAATTTATTAAAGTATTGGTTGGTGGTTAGTTGATGTTGGAGATAGTCAAAAATATTAAACTAAGAAAGACACTAAAGATCATTTAGGATGATGTTTATTTCAGGAGAGGACAAGTCCTCACCCAAGCCTGTGCTGCTGGTTCCTGGAAGGTGAGTTCTAGAACCTGGGTATCTAAGTTCACAGCCAAGTGCTCTTTATATCACACCACAGAGAGCTGAAACACAGCACTTGGAACACTTGGTGTGTGCATTGTGCTGTACTAAGCCCTAGTAGGAAGATTGGGTATCCAAAGAGGATTTAGCCCTTTTCTTAAAGAAACTGATTGTTTTGTCTAGAAGACAAGCCTGCGAATCTCACAACCAAAACAGGGCTGAGTCCAATAAAAGCAGTTCTATGAAGGACAAAAGCAGAGAGCTCCTATGTGCAGTTTGCTAGCCGTCTGTCTTGAAAAAAGAGTAAGATTTAGAACACGTGCAGGAATGGTGGATGGCATGGTCAACATATTTATGTTTTAAGACTGGACTTGTGTGAGAATTGGGCAGCAGAGAGTTCCGGGGGTCAATTCTCTGGTGAGGATGTGTGGGGATCTGTGCTTGGTTGCACGTTAGTAGGAGTTTGACGACCAGATGAGGCAAGGGGAGGGTCCTCTTATGACAACAAAGGAACCAAGGCTGGGCAGGCTAAGGAATATGCATGAGTAGATGCTCCTATTTCGTTCAGAAAACCCGTTTCTGCTTCAACACACAAACAGGTCGGTGAGGACTGACAGTATATACTATAAAACATGGCTAATACTACTTTAAAGTATTTACTTAAACATGAATTAAATGCACTCATCACAGCCATGGAAAAATTCATTAAAAAAAATCTTTTTTCTAGGGGCGCCAGGGTGGCTCAGTCTGTTAAGTGGCCAACTCTCGATTTTGGCTTGGGTCATGATCTTATATTTGTGAGATGGAGCCCCGTGGCAGGCTCTGTGCTCACACCATGGAGCCTGCTTGGGATCCTCTCCCTCTTCTCTCTCTGCTCTTCCCCCCACCTCCTGCGTGCACGCATGCTCACGCACTGTCTTTCTCTCAAAATAAATTAAAAAAAAAAATCACTCCATATGACCCAGCAACCCTGCTTCTGGGTATATATCCCAAGGTAATGAAATCAGGATCTTGAGGAGATACCTGTACTCCTATGATCATTACAACATTATTCACAATAGCCAAGATATGGAAACAACCTATGTGTCCATAAACAGATAAATGGATAAAGAAGACGTGATATATATGTATATAATGGTATATTTCATCTATGGTAAAGAAGGACATCCTGCCATGTGTGACAACACATGTAAAGTGACACAAGTGAGACAGAGGAAAACAAATACTATGTTATAACACTTATATGTGGAATCTAAAAAGTTGTACTTCTAGAAACTGAGAGGAGCAAGTGGGTCCTGGGGCTGGGGTGTGGGAGGAATGGGGAGATGTTGGCCAAAGGGTACAAACTTCCATTTAGAAGATAAGTAAGTTCTGGGGATCTAATGCACAGCGTTGTGAATATAGTTAACAATAATGTATTACGTACTTGAAAGTTTTTAAGAGAGTAGGTGTTAAGTGTTCTCACCACAAAAAAGAAATGGTAATTATGTGATGTGATGGAAGTGTTAGCTAATGCTATGGTGGTAATCATTTTGGAATATATGAGTATATCAAATCAATACATTGTGTACTTTAAATGCATACAATGTTATATATCCATTGTATCTCAATAAAGCTGGGGAAAAATCTATTTGCTACCCGGTGAATCTTCCATGATTAAGTAAATACAAATTGTATCTCTAGGTAGCTGATCTGCAGCAAAGGAGCATTCACCTGATATGAGCCAATTGATTAATTAGACAAAAAGCATTTTATATAAGCCATAGGACATTTGGCAAAGACAAGGAATTTAATTTTAAAGACATTCTATGTGGCAAAAACATCATAAAGAAACTGTTGTTTGTTAAGGGCACTTCTGTGTCTCCATAGAGCTGTCTCAGCAATTTAGGGAGGACAATTTACTTAAAAAAAAAAAAGTCTCAAAATCTCAGCAGGAGGGTCTGGATCTAGGGCGTGTAAAAGTAGTATTAAATTATTAGAAACAACTGGGAAAAAAAAGAGAAAGGATTCAAGATAGTCTCTGTTTCTTGCCACTAGAACTAACTGTCTCAGGTGCATATCCCCCAACAATTCATGATCTTCCGAAGGCATTCAATGCAGGTGTCAGCTTATCAGTAATTAAGCTTATACTAAATTCGGACATTTGAAACCATAACCAATTCCTCAAAAAACTTGGTCAGTAAAAAGTGGTAACACCTACAAACAATGTCTTTTTTTTTTCTGATAGATTTTTCCCCAAGGCGATAGAGAATATATCAATGACCAATAGTGGATTATCCTGGCCTAAAACTCATCTACACCATTGGAATAGTGAATTGTATGAGAAATCCGGACTTGTAATTTTTGTCAAGAAGAAAATTGACAAAACCTTGAGCAATGAATTAAAGCCTACAGTATGAAAATCTATGCAATATTAATTCATAAAACTGAGTTAAATTTTAAACTATTGTGTGAAATTGAATGGAAACAATGATTATCTTGGTCAATAATAAAATCCTTCAGTAAGAAGACAGCTTCATTTCTTTCCTGGCACTTACAGATTATGGGATGGGTGTGGGGGGAGGGGAGAACATGTTTATTAACTCTTTGTTTAAATACTTTGAGGGGCATCTGGGTGGCTCTGTGGGTTGAGCATCTGACTTTGGCTCAGGTCATTATCTTGTGGTTTGCGAGTTCGAGCCCCACATCAGGCTCACTGAGTGGAGCCCACTTCAGATCCCCTGTCCACCTTTCTCTCTGCCTCTCCTCTGCTCATGCTTTCTCTCTCTCTCTTCCTCTCTCCCTCTCTCCCTCCAAAATAAATAAACGAGAGACTTGAGCCTGAGCTGAAGTCAGGCATGCAACCCACTGAGTCACCCAGGTGCTCCCCCCTACTCCAAATAAATACTTTGATAAGATTTTTAAAAAACCATTTGTTTTAGTGAAGATTTATTCTGGATTTTCATTGAAAGTGGATGAAACCAGGCTTTTGCAAGGTGCTAACAGATTCAGTGTCTCTGACTCCTCATCAGAAAGAGGTGTTATGATTTAAGTGAACCTAAGGGTAATTCTCAGTGTTCTTTACCTGCATTCCTGCTGTGTTGCTTGGGAGTTCTGTTCCGTCCTCAACAAGTTGTTCACAAGACCTTCATCTGACCTTCAGCAGAGCGTGTACTCAGGGCAGTACTGGTGGCCGGGAGCTGGAGTCAGAGAATCCGGAGATTGACTTGAGTCTAAGGCACTAATCACGGCTGTGGGCTGTGCCCAAGAGCAGCTGAGCCTTCCTCCGGACAGGCCTGGCCTTGTATCACAGGTAGGCGATTTAAACACAATTTATGTTGAAGGATATGAAAGATCAGCTACCCTAACACCGTACCTTTATTGGGAAGAGCTGGTTCTGTCTCCCACCGCTGGCTCAGAGGAGCCTGGAAGTTACCCAAGGCCTCAAAGTTACTGCTTTCTCGGTGAAGATTCTCTCCTGTTGGTGCCACAGGGAGCCATCGTCCAGGTGTCTGTGTCTTTACAGCATCCATTGCTGTGCTGCTAACTGAACTGAGCAAACACTGCCTGAGCACCTGCTCAGCACCTGTGCTTGGCACTAGGGGGAATGAGGCGCTGAGTCCTCTGACCTACGGAGAGCACGTGACCTGTGCTTACCATTCAGTCAGTAAGCATTTGCAGAACAAAGGCTGTGTATGGAGCATGCGCCTACATTTTTACATTAAGTTATTCATTAATTCTATAAGGATCTCATAATGTGTCATAATCATCCAATCATCATCATTATTATACCCATTTTCCCCATGAGACAATTTGGATTCTGAAAAGTTAAGTGACTCATATGTGGTCACATAACCTGTCCTCTCCAGGTTCAGTGCCTTCCATCACCCCATATCTGCTTAGTCTGCCTGGTTATTCAGGATTCTTGCTCTTTTTCTACGACCTTACTGCCCCAAGTGTGTTCCATGGATGCCATGTTGGCGTCACCTGGGAGCTTGTTAGACATGCAGAATCTCGGACCCCACCCAGACCTTCTGAATCAGACCTTGTGTTTAACAAGCCGGCCCCCCCCCCCCCCCCCCGCCCCAGACAGTCTGTCTGCAGGCTGAGATCTCAGCAGAACTGCTCCGTGAACCATCAAAGAAGCTCCTGCTACAGAGCCCCTCTGGCTCAAGTCTCTGCAGGATGCAGTAGAGGGAAAACTCACTTGACTCCATAAACTGGGGTTTGTGAGTGCCACGGGAGCTTATCACATGGCGATTTCATCTAGAAGGCAGTTTCCTATCACAGGCATTGAAAAAATTCTGTTTCCCACACAGACCCTACATTTAATGATTCACTTTGCAAACATTTATCACTGTGTGTTATTTGCCAGGCCCTGTGTGCAGTACAGGTTTCCCATGGGAGGTGGTCAAACATGCTACTTCCTGCTCATTGTGATTCAGCCAATTCCTGGTTTTAAAGTTGCATGCTTATAATAAAATTGTGTCTGTACTTCTTTTAACGATGCTTTCTTCCTGAGTCATTCATTTAGTCAAACAACATATTTACTCATTTGGACAACAAACACCTTTTGGCGATGTGCAAAGCACTGTATAAGTCCATTATGTTTGTAAGTCTATATATTTGTGTTTCCACACCAAATTATATCCTGAAGCAATTCTTCAATGGGGACATGTTTAAAGGAAGATTTTAAGAAGTCTTGGTAATGTTACTACTGATTTTATGGTTAGCAGAACTCTACCTTTGAAGTTTCATGAGTCTTGATCCACATTAACTCGGAAATTCTCCTGATGTCCCAAGGATAAATGTAGACTTAGGAAGCTGAGGCTGAAAATTAAATCCCTCAGGACATGTTGTTGCTGTTGTCATAATCATTTAACTTGGATGCTGTTCAAAGCCTGCAGGGGAAAATTTCAATATTTTTCACTTTCGCTTCAAATGGAGCTTTTTAAGACTCTTTACACCAACTCTGGTAGAATAACCGGCACTTGAGTTGGTGGAGTTAAATACTCAAGGTCTTCCATTAACTTCCAAGTTACATGCTGGGAACTCAGCTCCCGTATGGAAAAGTATGGTTCTAAAACTCCCTTGAAGGGATGACATACTTCCAGGAAAAATGCCTTGTTGGGTAATTTAGTTTTATGTGGGAGTATTGACTGATGCAAACACCAGGCACAGACCTTCTTTTTAGCTCCAGACTCTAGGATAATTCTACTTTGGCTTGGGAATGTTTTGGGGGTAATAAGTGACCAAGCATTCAGGGCAATGGGTTTTTTATACCTTGAACTCTGTTTTAAATATTCTAAAAATGTTTTCAAAGGATGTCATTGAGGTAGAGAAGTTGATAGGTAGTAATTTAATATTTTAAAATTAGCTTTATTGGGGTATAGTACACAAGCAACCAAATGTACATTTTAGGTGTACAAGTCAATGAGTTTTGACCCATGTAACACCAAGTGAAGACATAAAATATTTCCATCATCCCAGGTTGTTTCATCATTTATTTCCAGGTATCTTGATAAGTGATTTATACACATTATTTCTTTAAATTCTCACTAGCTATTATGAAACAGGCTGTTATGGGGTGAACTGTGTCTCCCCCAAATTTATATGTCAAAGCATTTATCCCAAGTACCTCAGAATGTTACTGTATTTGGAGATAGGGTCTTTAAGAGATGATTAAGTTAAAATATGGCCATTAGGGTGGGCCCTAATCCAACATGACTGGTGTCCTTATAAGGAGAGGAAGTTTGGATACACAGAGAGACACCAGGGAGGCACAACACAGAGGAAAGGCCATGTGTGGGCCCAGTGAGAAAGCAGCCACCTGTAAGCCAAGGAGAGAGGCCTCAGGAAAACCGACTCAGAAGACACCTCCATCTTGGACTTCAAGCCTCCAGAACAGTGAGAAGATAAATTTCTGTGAAGTCATTCAGTCTTCAGTGTTTTGTTACGGCAGCCCTAGAAAACAAATACATAAGCGGTAGCTTGATTTTGTTTACAATAAAAGACAAAACAAAGACGACACTTACAGGTACCATTAATTTGTCCACAGTCACTCAGATCCTCAGTGATCGGGCATGGGTTGGAACCTGGGTGTGTCTGGCTTCAACTCCATGCTTTTAACCACTGCCTGCACCGATGCCCCAAATGACCAAACACCAGGATTGAAAATTGCAACCAGGGCTCCAGTAGGTCAGTCAGCCAGGTCCCCTTCAGCTCTCCCTTCCTCCAGTCTCTTGCTTACAGTTTTATGTGCTTGGCTGTGATCAGTGCTGGGTACTAATCTGCACTGAGGGCAGAATGTGACTCTTATTCCTCTGACCTTATTGTAATTACATAATATTATAATAACAAAATAGAGTAATTGGATGATTTTAAGTGATAAGTGCTAGCACACAGGAGGCACAATTTTTGTTCAGCTCTTACGATCTCATTTAATTTTAAAAAGTAACCATTTACAACTAAATATCTTCTCCTTTTTTTCCTTTATCTTCTAAAATTAAAGAGAATAGACTGTATTTTGAAAACCCAGACAGGTAGTATCCTTTCACAGTTCAAACTGTTCTACGAAAAACTTTAGGTTAGACCTCAGAATGATTTTTCCTCATGTCTGATACCACAATAGATTTTGTTTTTCAAGATTTTCATCTGTTTTATTCAGTGACATATTGTCAAATACATAGAATGAAAATCCTGGTATGTAATAGAAACTCAACATATATTTAAAAAAATCTATAATGAAGCTTATTAGCCGCACTTCCTCTTTTATAGTTCTACATTCTTTTTCTCTTTTCATCCGTACATTCTACATTTTCACAAGTACACCATCACCTCAACTTAATATATTCATATAAAATGCTATCATTCTTAAATATTTTATCAATGCTCTAAAAGGTATTTAGGAAGCTCTGTTAATTAAAACAAATAATATAAAAGAAGTTGAAACTGGGTCTTTAAAAAAATTTTAATGTAATCAAAAATTTTTTGTTTAGTTATTTATTTATTTTGAGAGAGAGACAGAGCACATGAGCTGGGGAGGGGAAGAGAGAGAGAGAGAGAGAGAGAGAGAGAGAGAGAATCCCAAGCAGGCTCCATGCTGTCAGCGCAGAGCCCAATGTGGGGCTTGAACCCATGAACTGTGAGATCATGACCTGAATGGAACTCAAGAGCCAGATGCTCAACTGACTGAGCCACACAGGCACCCCACCGTAATAGTTTTTAATATAATACTCACCATTAAACACAAATCATAGCAGTGCTGCACTAAATGTTAAATCACATCAGTAACAAATAATTCGTTACCCTAGCAAGAAGCCTCGTTTAAACAAAAGGTGAGGTGAGGAGACCTACAAGGCAGACTATTAGAATCCACTCAGCTGACACCATGGCCAAGTACAGACTGGGCACGCATTTTGAAGAGTAAATGCTAAATTTGAAAATTTAGGTAAGAATTAATAGCCATTCGAAACATCCATTTTAGGGAGACTAGGCAAGCTTCCTTGGGAGAGTAGTTTTTTGGAGCTACTTAAATGTCAAAAGAGGGAAGACGTGCAGGGACATTCAGACGAGTACTATGTAGTTTCTTACAAGCCACCCTGAGATGGCATGACCTACTGTTAAATCACTTCAGTGCATTTATTCTGACTGTGTAATAAGTAATTTGGGGAAACCAGAAGATAATTATGGATCTAAGTCACACATATAGGATTATTCTGTTAAACATTTTGGCTGAGTTGACAGATGAATTTGAAAAGAGAAACATTCGTAAAATAACATCCTCTGAGTTGACAATCATGTGAGAGAAGATATCAAGCCTGCAGGTTGTTTTTTCATATTAATGAACAAGGTCTGAATTAAGTAGCCAGTATTTGTTGGATGAATGGCTAAAATCAAAATGGTTGAAGCTGCACGGGTAGATACCACCTCAGTTTACATCCGGTTTAATTAGCCATGGGCCCATGTTGGCCCACATGAGTGAGTCTCAGAGAAGAATGCCCCAGATCCTTTTTGAAAATTACATGAACCTAAGGGTAACACACTAAATGTCTCAAAACTTCTGTTAGGGATGATGGAATTATTAGGGGCTCCAGGTTAAATTACATAAGCAGTTCAGAGTGAGAACAACACCAGGATTAGGCAATATTATTACCATTTTGGCATCTTCTATTTCCTTGTCTGTTAAATAGTCATCAGGTGAGAGCTAGAATCCTCTCCCCAATCTTTTTTTCCCCCCAATCTTCTTATATATTAGAATCACCTGGAGGGCTTTTAAAAATCCTAATGACCGGATCATACCCATACCAATTAATCAGACTATCTGGAGTTAGGAGCTAAGCATCCATATTTTTGAAGGAATCTCTAGATTATCCTATTGTGTAGCAAAGTTTGGGAACCACTGCTTTATGACCTTTCCCCTAGGTCAGTAATCCCCACGTTTGAGAGCATAAGAGTCATGCAGTGGTTGCTAAAAGGCAGAGTCTGGAACAGTTTCAGTAGGCCTGGGATGGGGCCTTAGCATTGGCATTCTTAATAAGCAACTCTAGTGATTTTGATGTAGGTGGTCTTTTGTCTCATGGAGAAACACTGCCTTAGTAAGTGATGCTTAGTAAGCATTTGCCCCATTGATTAGTGTTTGATATCAGGCTAAACTGCACAAGATGCTAAAAGCTAAAAAAGAGATTAAAGAAGACTCCCTAGGATATTGTGAGCCAAGGCCAAAGATCACAGAGCCTGGCTGACTTGCTTAAACAAGATACCTCTGGTTGCCATGGTGATGTGAGGAGGCTGGAGTTATTTCTTCCTTAAATATTCACCTTTAGTATTTACTTTACAAAATGCATACCCAGTGCTGTACTTGGCCCTAATGTCAGCTATTTGTTGACACTGGGTGTGGCGATGGGAAATACTACAACAGGAAGATGAAGTTTTCTTTTATGAGAGCTCTGTTTTGAATGTCCACTTTGAGCAAGTTTCTGTAGTATGCAAATAGGCATCGTGACATGAATAAAATCTCCTACTATTTTTCAAGCCTCACTCCCTAAATAGTCCTCAGAAACCTCCAAAAAGTGGAGGGTTGTTGTTGGGGGGAGGGGGTGGGATGGGACCAGAACCAACTTCATCATATGTTTACTAGACATTAGGTACCATTCAAAGAATGTACATTTTCTCATTAAGCATTTGTTGTTTCAAAGAATTTTTCTTTTTGTTACCAGCAGCAACACATATCAGCCTTCCCATGTGTTGAGTAAACGCATTTGTATCAACTGTTTTCTGGCCGTTTCAATGACAGGAGTTTAGCAAACACAAATGTTCACCACATTTTCTTTTTGACAATGAAGGACTTGTGGATTTTTCAATTTAGGAAAAGTTTTCAGTTGTCTCTGTGTGAGGTTTCATGATATTTTCATTTAAACTGAAAGCAGATGCTTTGAAAACGTGTTGATATTTGGGGAGAATTTAAGAAACAACAGTTACAGAATTAAGTGGATTTAGGAAACCACTTGGTGGCAGTAAACTCCCTGTTAACCACAGTAGGAATCTGAACTGCTGGGTGGGCTTCTTAATTTCTATTTCTTGGTGGGAATATATTTTTTTCTTTGTTATTACTTGATCCCCAAACAATGTCTCCCTCAAATGGAAAAGGCATCATTTCTTCTTTTTTTCCCCCTAACAGACTGAATTATATGTAAAGATTAAACATTGTGACCTCTTTTACAGTAATGAAATTTGAGAGATACATTATCAAAAGTCCAAATGAGAGAACCTTGTTAGGGCACCCAGTTTTCTATGGCTTCATCATCCACTCTGAATAAATGCTCATGTACAGAGAGAGAAGAAAGTTAGATTACATTCCATGTACATGGCATATGTTCAAAATGTCACAATGCCTTTCAAAAGCATCTATTGTTCTACATGAATACCTTTCCATTTTCTCCACACAATTTGTCACAGTATCTTCTTCTTCTTGTTTCTTTAATGTTTATTTATTTTTTGAGAGACAGAGACAGAGTGCAAGTGGAGGAAGGGCCGAGAGAGAGGGAGGCACAGAATCTGAAGCAGGCTCCAGGCTGTCAGCACAGAGCCCTATGCGGGCCAACCTCACAAACTGTGAGATCGTGACCTGGGCGGAAGTCAGATGCTTAACCCACTGAGCCACCCAGGCCCGCCTCAGTGTCTTCTTCATCTTTTATGCATTTAAGGGAAGAGGGAGTGTGCCTAAAATGTAACTTAATAATAATTATGAAAAACTAGATTAGATGTCAACATATTTGGAACTGAGAAATTTGAGTGGCCAATGAAAAACCATGATAAAGCAGTTAATTATGATGTAAATGGATTTAGTACTTATGCCAGTCCCAGTGAGAATGACAGTCATAAGAGTTTTTAGGACAATTCTAGTCCAGGGTTTGTCTAACAAGCTGTGTAAGTCTGGAAAGGCCACTTAATCTCCTGAGCCCCAGCTCCTCTCCTGAAAATGATTAGGTTGTGCAGAAAGAGCCTAGGGCCTTTTCTTCCCCTCTAAACATTATATATATACATTTCTAAGTTTTCCAAGTGCATCCCTGGGAAATACAAGGGAAATATAACATCTAGTTTGTGAGTAGACTATATACAAGCTATATATAAGAACCTTCTGGAGAATATAAATTCATTTTATGTGGTGGTAAAAAATAAATTTTTTTTTCAGGTCAAAAATGTCAGAAAGAGAGGAAGTCAGTCGCTTTCCCCTTGCTTGGATAATCAGCTGCAGCATCACATTTGGGTCATTGCAGCAACAGTGAAAGGCAGCCTGGGAGCCCATCCTGCACAGTGAGATTAGAAAAGCTTTGGTTGCCTCGAGGCACTTCGCCTCTTATCCCTCTGAAGATGGAGGAATAGAATTATTTACAAATTCTGACTCTGTATAGATAAGAAGAGCGAAAATGGAGATGACTCACATAAGAGGGTCTGGCAGAGAGTAGACAGTAATTTTAGTTCCAACTCTCTTTATTTGCACATCTGAAATATCATGTATTCAGTAGCTCTTTGAGGCAACTGCTTTTGAACCCCAGCAGGCAGTTGCTTGCCACACTGTGGTCTTGGTTCTGCATATTTGAAGCCAGTTCCCTGTTAAGAGTGACTTGACCTGGTCCAGATGGGAAGTTAGTCCCAAATCTAAGTTACTTCAAAATGTATGCAAATATTTATGCTAAACCATTCCATGATTGGAAGGAGAGCATTAAAAACAACGCTTATCAACAGAAAACACGCAATGAAAGTTATACTTAATGGTCAAGGGTTAAAGTCAGGAACCAGGGAAGAATGTCTATTCTTACCGCTGTAACTCAACATTGTACAGGAGGTTCTAGTCAGTAGAATGAAGTAAGAAAAAGAAATAAAGGTATGCAGGTTGTACGGGAAGTAAATGGTCCTTATTTATAGGTGACATGATTATATATTTAGAAAACTCCAAGTACTCTACCAAAAAGAGCAATAACACCTATTAAAACTAGTAAGTCAACTTAGCAAGCTTGCCAGATAAAAGATCAATATATAAAGATTGTCTTTCTACATACTAGCAATAAGCTAGTATTTTAGGGGAAATATTAACAAAATATAACACCCCTATATTGAAACTATAAAACTTTACTGAGAGAAATTAAAGAAATGTTAAATAAATGGAGAAATAAACCATGTTCATGAGTTGGAAAACTCATATTGTTAATACATCATTACCCCCAAATTGATATATAGATTCAGTGAAATCCCAATCAAAATCTCAGGAGGTTTTTTGTAGAAATTGACACATGACTGTAAAAAATATATAAAAACGCAAAGTACATAGAATGGCCAAAACAATCCTAAAGGACTTAACTATTAGATTTTGAGACTTAATAGAAAGCTACAGTAATCAAGACCATGTGGTATTGTATAAAGATAAATGTTTAGATTAATACACGGAATAGAGTCCAGAAATAGAATCGCACATATATGGCCAACTGATTTTTGACAAAAGTGTAAAGACAATTCGGTGGGTTAAAGATAATCTTTTTAATAAATAGTGTTGGAACAACTGGATATCAATACGTGAAAGACCAAAAAAAAATCAACCTAGACCTCCCCACCTTAGATAAAAATTAACTGAAACTGGATCAGAGATGTAAACAGAAAGTGTAAAATTAGAAAAGATTTAACAGAAAATATATGGAAAAATCTTCCTGATCAGAGGCTAGACAAAAAATTCTTAGATATAACATCAAAATGTACAACCCATAATAGAAAAATTTGAAAAAAAATTGGACTTCATCAAAATAAAAAAAAATGTTTCCCCCAAATTTAAAACTTCTATGCTTCAAAGAACACCATCGAGAAAGTGAAGTGACAAGCTACAGAATATTTCTGTGGGAGAAAATATTTGCAAATCATGCATCTGATAAGGAACTTGAATCTAGAACACATAAGTAACTCTTAAGACACAACAATAAAAAGATAAATAAACCAATGAAAAAAGAGGCAACAGATGTGAGCAGACACTTCACTAGAGAAGAAATATGGATGTCAAATAAGCACATAAAAAGATGATTAACACAATTACTTAGTAGGAAAATGCCAAACTAAACTACCATAAAGAGCACCTGGGTGGCTCAGTCAGCTGAGTGTCTGACTCTTGATTTCAGCTCAGGTCAAGATCCCAGGGTTTCAGATGGAGCCCTATGTTGGTCCCTAAGCTGAGCATGGAGCCTGCTTGGGAGTCTCCTCTCTTCCCCCTTCCTCTTACACTCTCTTTCTCTCTTTCTAAAACAAAACAAAACAAAACAAAAAAAAAAAAAAAAAAAAAAACAAACCCACAAAAGCACACACACACACAAAAAACCCCAAAACCACAATAATATACCACTTCACATTCACTAGGATGGCTGTAATGGAAAAGGTGGAGGATGAGCAAGTGTTGAAGAGGATATGGACACATTGTAACTCTCATACAATATTGGTGAAAATGTAAAATGGGGCAGTACCTTTGGGAAACAATTTGGTAACTCCTTAACAAGTTAACAATAAAGGTACCATATGACCCAGAAATTCCGTTTCTAGATAATTGCTCCAAAGTAATGAAAACATATGTCCACATAAAAACTTGTACATGAATGTTCATAGCAACATTATTCATGATAGCCAAATGCAGAAACAGCCCAATGTGCATTAATAGCTTAATGGCTAAAAAATATGGAATTGTATTTGTCCATAAAAAGGAGCAAAGTAGTAATCCATGTTACAACATGGATGAACTTAGAAAACGTCATGCTGAGTGAAATAAAGTCAGACACATATTTTTTTATTATATGAAATTTATTGTCAAATTAGTTTCCATACAACACCCAGTGCTCATCCCAAAAGATGCCCTCTTCAATGCCCATCACCTACCCTCCCTCCCTCCCACCCCCCATCAACCCTCAGTTTGTTCTCAGTTTTTCAGAGTCTTTTATGCTTTGGCTCTCTTTCCCACTCTAACCTCTTTTTTTTCTTTTTTTCCCTTCCCCTCCCCCATGGGTTTTTGTTAAGTTTCTCAGGATCCACATAAGAGTGAAAACATATGGTATCTGTCTTTCTCTGTATGGCTTATTTCACTTAGCATCACACTCTCCAGTTCCATCCACATTGCTACGAAGGGCCATATTTCATTCTTTCTCATTGCCACGTAGTACTCCATTGTGTATATAAACCACAATTTCTTTATCCATTCATCTGTTGATGGACATTTAGGCTTTTTCCATAATTTGGCTATTGTTGAGAGTGCTGCTATAAACATTGGGGTACAAGTGCCCCTATGCATCAGTACTCCTGTATCCCTTGGGTAAATTCCTAGCAGTGCTACTGCTGGGTCATAGGGTAGGTCTATTTTTAATTTTTTGAGGAACCTCCACACTGTTTTCCAGAGTGGCTGCACCAGTTTGCATTCCCACCAACAGTGCAAGAGGCTTCCCGTTTCTCCACATCCTCACCAGCATCTATAGTCTCCTGATTTGTTCATTTTGGCCACTCTGACTGGCGTGAGGTGATATCTGAGTGTGGTTTTGATTTGTATTTCCCTGATGAGGAGCGATGTTGAGCATCTTTTCCTGTGCCTGTTGGCCATCTGGATGTCTTCTTTAGAGAAGTGTCTATTCATGTTTTCTGCCCATTTCTTCATTGGATTATTTGTTTTTGGGGTGTGGAGTTTGGTGAGCTCTTTATAGATTTTGGATACTAGCCCTTTAAGTCAGACACATATCGAATGATTCCATTTATAGGAAATGTTCAGAATGGACCAATGCATAGAGGAAGAAAGTAGATTATTGGATGCCAGAGGCTGGGTAGAGCAAACGATGGGAAGTGGCTATTAATGGGTACAGGATTTTGGAGGATGATGATGAAATGTTCTAGAATTAAGTATCAGTGATAGTTGCATAATTTTGTGAATATACTAAAATCCACTGAATCGTACTCTTTAAAAACAAACAAAAATCGGGGCACTTGGGTGGCTCAGTTGGTTAAGTGTGTGACTTTTGGTTTAGGCTCAGGTCATGATCTTGAGGTTCATGAGTTTGAGCCCTGCATCGAAATAAAAAAAAAAATCACATATGTACAAGACACTATATAACTTTCAAGGATACATGCATATCTAAAGACACACTTAAACATATCAGGAGTGTCCTTGGGGTGGAGTGTGAAAATAAAATAAAGTAAAATAAAATAAAATAAAATAAAATAAAATAGGAACAGAACTCCCCCTTCCAAGAAAGAAAGAAAGAAAGAAAGAAAGAAAGAAAGAAAGAAGAAAGAAAGAACTATAGATACAGAGAATACAGCGGTTGGCAAGGGTTAGGGGTGAGGGCAGAATTTAACTACAAAAGGGCAGGATGAAGAAATCTTTTGTCCAGTGATGGCATTGTTCTATATCCTAATTGTTATGGTGGTTTCACAAATCTATCTATACATATGCTAAAAATTATAGTATTGAATACCAAAAGAACAAGTTATTTTTTTTTTTACTGAATGCAAACTTTAAAAAAGTATACTGAGGCGTCCGTTTTTTTTTAAGTTTATTTATTTTGAGAGAGGGAGAGCGTGTGTGTGTGTTTGTGAGTTGCAGATGGGCAGAGAGAGAGGAAGCGAGAATCCCAAGCAGGCTCTGTGCTGTCATTGTAGAGCTTGATGTGGGGCTTGAACTCACAAACCATGAGATCATGACCTGAGCTGAAATCAAGAGTCAGATACATAACTGACTGAGCCACCAGGTGCCCTGAGGCAACTGTGTTTTCATATTTATTATTTTAAACTGCCTCTATTTTTTCATAAAGTGCCTATGTTACTCCTCTTTGTGTGAACAATCTCCCTTGATTTGCTTTTTACTAAGTCATGCATTAATCAATTTGGTTATTTTTCGGTTTGGCATGTATAAGGTGTGCTGCATAAATATTGCTCGGGCTTTTGTAGGCAGAATTTCAGAGACAGATGAACCTTACATATTATTTTCCTATTCACATACAAAGGTATTGATTTCTTTGACATTAGAAGCTGCTTTAAAATGTTTCCAGGATTAGGCTTGAATATAATCATTTGCCAATAAAAACTGAGGTTTTCGTTCAAGCCCAGAAGGTAATTGTGTAAAAGAGCTTCTACTCCGGGTTCATAATACTTGCTCTCTGATATTTACCACTGATATTTACCATTTACCATTACTCCATTTACTGTTTACCATTGCAGGTAGTATTACTGCCCGGGTCTTGCAATGTTTGCTGGCTGTATTCTAAGTGTAATTTCTGCTGTACATCAGTACAGCGATAATATTATTTCAGTTCTGTCTCTAATGCTCTTTGTGAGGTAGTGAATACCGCTGGAGTTTCACTGCAGCAGCCCTCACAATGTCTGGAACTCCTGCTGGAGTGACATCATACACATTTATCTGGGAATATATGTTTCTTCTGTGTCTGTGTTAAACTAAATTTAATATAAGAATAAATCTAGTTTTGCTAATACTAACCAAGGAAGGGTAATTTATTTCAGTTATAACATTAGACTTTCATTTTGGTTTTAACTGACTTTGTACTTCACTTCTAATGATTGATGACTATCTGGGCACCAGAGTATTTTTAATTATTTGTAAATAGCCCTAATAAAAGCATAGAAGTATCATATATTTTTGGCACATATAAGGCACACAATGATCACGAGCATTAAGTCAGTCTTTTAGATTAATCAGAACACTCTATTATGAATTTCCTTTGTCTTTTTCCCCCCCAAGACTTTATTATTTAGAGCAGGTTAGGCTTACAACAAAATCGAGAGGGATGTACGGAGATTTCCCATATACCCCTTACCCCCACACATGCATAGCCTCCCCCAGTAGCAATTTCACTCACTAGAATGGTACTTTTTTTTTTTTTTTTTAAACCAGGGACAAACCTACATTGACCCATCATTATCACCCAAAGTCACAGTTTACCTTACAATTCACTCTTGGTGTTGTACATTCTATGGGTTTTGACAAATGTATAATAACATCCATCCATCATTGTCTTATCATACAGAGTATTTTCACTGCCCTAAAAATCCGCTGTGCTTTGCCTTTTTATCCCCAAACCTTCTCTCCCATGATTTTTCCTGTCTCTATAGTTTTGCCTTATCCAGAATGTCATATAGTTGGAGTTATTCAGTATATAAATAGGCTTTTCAGATTGGCTTCTTTCACTTAGTATCATGCATCTGAATTTCCTCCACGTCTTTTTCATGGCTTGACAGCTTGCTTCTTTTTAGCACTGAATGATATTCCATTATCTGATGTAGTATAGTTTATTTATCCATTTACCTACTAAGAAAAATCTTGGTTGCTTCCATGTTTGGCAGTTATGAATAAAGCTGCTATAAACAACCATGTGCAGGTATTTATATGGACGCCAGTTTTCGACTCCTTTGGGTAAACACCAAAGAGTGCAATTACTGGATCACACAGTAAGAGTATGTTTAGTTTTGGAAGAAACTGCCAGCCGTTTTCCAAAGTGGCTGTACCATTTTGCATTCCCATCAGCAACGTAAGAGCGTTCTTGTTGCTCTGCATCTTCGCCAGCATTTGGTGTCAGTGTGCAGATTTGGGGCTTTCTAATAAGTATGTGATGGAATCTCATTGTCGGTTTAGTTTGCATTGCTCTGGTGATGTGATGTGGAGTGCCTTTTTGTGTGCTCATTTGCCATCTGTGTATTTTCTTTGATGAGGTGTCTGGTGAGGTCTTTGGCTGATCTTTTAATTGGGTTGTTTTCTTTTATTCTTGAGTTTTAAGAGTTCTTTGTCTGTTTTGGATAACAGTCCTTTATTAGATGTGTCTTTCACAAATGTTTTCTCCCTGTTTGTGGCTTATCTTTTTTTTTTTTTAACGTTTATTCATTTTTTGAGAGACACAGGGTATGAGTGGCAGAGGAGCAGAGAGTGAGGGAGACACAGAATGGGAAGCAGGCTCCAGGCTCTGAGCTGTCAGCACAGAGCCAGACGTGGGGCTCGAACTCACAGGCAGTGAGATCATGACCGGAGCCAAAGTCGGACACAACCGACTGAGCCACCCAGGCGCCCCTGTTTGTGGCTTATCTTGATATTGTCTTTCACAGAGCACACGTTTTTAATTTTAATGAAATCCACTTTGTCTTTTTTCCCTTTAGTTTTCTACTTTAACACGTTGCTTTCCTTTTCATTGATGATACACTTTCTCATTTCAAACTATGGCTATAAATGCTATAAATGTCACATCACGACACCACAGGGAAGAAGTACCCTATCTTTCTGCCACTGTGTCCTTGGGTCTGTATTTGGAAGCTGCTCTCCAGAGCACCATCAGCCCTGTTCTTCTCACCTGCGTAAGAAGCCTGTTCTAAATCCTGTTCTTGGGCATATTAGAATGGCACAAAGTACTTGCTAGAATAATTTTGCACAAATCTATGATCTCTTTCCCCTAGGAATTTGAGAAAAAGTAAATTTGCACCAATCCTCACTTTATAAACTATTGGATATGCTTCTTTTTTATTTATTTATTTATTAAAAAAATTTTTTTTAACGTTTATTTTTGAGACAGGGAGAGACAGAGCATGAACAGGGGAGGGTCAGAGAGAGGGAGACAGAATACGAAGCAAGCTCCAGGCTCTGAGCTGTCAGCACAGAGCCCGATGTGGGGCTAGAACTCACGGACCGCAAGATCATGACCTGAGCCGAAGTCGGCCGCCTAACTGACTGAGCCACCCAGGCGCCCCTGGATATGCTTCTGAAAAGCTGCATGTAAATGGGAAATTTGAAACGATTTCAAATATATCAGAGAATTCCTTTAAAAAAGGAAAAGTCAATCCCTAATTAATCACTTTCTCAGTTTGTAATTTTGACGTGACATTAGGGCCTTTTAGAGCAAGGCACACCTTGAATTCTAGGACAATGAAAAACTATTTTTAAAAGTAATATTCATATGCTAGTATGTGGTGACTTTTACTATTTTTTTCTCCTAGATTTAATTTGTGAAAACCCTTTGAGGAGCCAGAAGAAATTAATCTAGGTTTTGAGGACAGGGAAGTCCCTTTCAAACTTTCTTCTCTTCTGGCATTTACAGGAGGACAGGTCCTTGGGGGAAGAGTTGAGGGTGGAGAGGGTTTATCGGGCCTCAGGGAACAGTCCATGAGGCTGAGCCTACCACAGAGGGCTTGGAAATGCAGAGGTGTCCTTGAATGGTGTGGGCCAGCGATATTAAAAACGTTTCAGCTATGGAGCCCAGTTTTTCAAAGGAATCAAATCCAGAAGCCTAGTAGATACACAGATAAAAGCCAGGCTGCTCTGACTTAAAGCAAAGTAGGGAGCCTGGAGTTCAATTCATAAAGGGCAATTTTGACCATGGAGTTTACTGTGTGTTACCGGTTAGAGGGACCGACCAACTGCTAGTTAAATCCTGGGTTTTCCACTCACCGGCTGTATGATGAGGTTAGCTGAACTAACTCTGTGGGCCTCAGGGCCCTAATCTGGGAAATGGAGGTTAACCTCTACCTCTCCAGTATTCTAAAAGGTTTAATCAGCTAACATGGGTACCGTGCTTGGCAGAGGGTCTGCACATGATAAGACTCAATAAATGTTAAAACCTTGCTCTTTCCCCACTGACCAGCCAGCTTCCTGCCTGGCCTAAAATTGCCATCTAAAATATCACTAACAAGGACACCTGGGTAGCTCGGTCCATTAAGTGTCCTACTCTTGATTTTGGCTCCGGTCATGATCTCACGATTCGTGAGTTTGAGCCCCACATTGGTCTCTGTGCTGACAGTGTGGAGCCTGCTTTGGATTCTCTGTCTTCCTCTCTCTCTGCTCCTCCCTGCTCATGTTCTCTCTCTCTCTCTCTCTCTCTCTCTCTCAAAAATAAGTAAACATTAAAAAAATATATTTTTAAATATCACTAACAGATTCCTACAAAGATTGGGGGAATTGTCTCCAGAAGGAGTTGTTAAAATGGAAATATTGCTTCTGAAGAGAAAAGAGACCTGTAGTCTCTTGGGTTTGAGCATCAACAATCTTGGACTTATAGACACAACCACAGACTCAGAACGAGGGCAGCCAATAAGAGCACCCAGTCAACACTTTTAAACACATGATAACTGATGTTGAAGAGGTTGTCAGTTACCCAAGACAATGAATTGTAGTGGGGTAGGGGGGTGGGCAGGGATGACTTTTTCCAGCCTGTTTTCCTTCTGAAAAATGACAGGGATGATCCCTGTTCTACAAACACTAGGTGTTCACAGGGGAAGTAAAAGTGCCTTGTAAATTGACTTTTGAGTGTCCAGTATTATTGCTCTTTTCACTTGAAGAAGGAAGAGAGCAGGAAGGGACAGAGAGCTCTGCAACACTGCCCAGCAGACAGGGGACATAGAAGAAAACACCAGGCTGGGGAGGCTGGACCTGGTCTGAGGTGAGGAAACAGGGGGTTGGTAGGACCTGCCCAAGATGGCTGCTGAAAAATCATGGGGCATCATCACAAAAGGGGGGAACCCTATGGGAATCAGCTCCCCACAAAGGCAGGTGTGAAATGGAAGAAACTCAGAGTGTCGCCTTTTCCTCATTGCTATTGATCTAAAATTATTTGTTTCTTTTCCTGACCTACATAGAACACTTAAACATTTAAAAAAATTTATTTTGTTTTATTTTTGAGAGAGACAGAGAGACAGAGACAGAGCATGAGTGGGCGAGGGGCAGAGAGAGAGGGAGACACAGGGTCCAAAGCAGGATCCAGAGCTGTCAACACAGATACCGACTTGGAGCTTCAACTCATGAATCGTGGGATCATGACCTGAGCCCAAGTCGGCACTCAACCGACTGAGCCACCCAGGCACCCCAACATAGAACATTTTTAGTTCGAAAAGTATTTTGATCTTCTCAGAAGTCTTAGATGCAAAATCTCAGCCTGTAGGGCAGGGTAAGATTGAACCCAGACTAGTTTAAGACAGATAGTTGGGGAAATACAGGAAGTTGAGGTAGACATGGGTTTCATGGCTGGAATTCCAGAGTAAGGTAGTACGTGCAAGAGGTGAGAGGTGATTTCCAGTGAATACGTCTCATTTATCTGACTCTCTTCAGTGAATCATTGCTTTCTGGACCCATCCTGGTTCATGAGTTGTTTCAAATCATCACTCAAGACAGAGGCTTTAAGGGACTGGATTTCAAAAGCATCCAGGAAAGTTTATGAACCTAAAGAGTCAGAAAAACAGTTTCTCTGATAGGGGAGACTACTGACAGTTCTGGTTGTCAACAAAGTAGTCGATAGAAGTGTTTTTGCAAGGGAAGGAAGCAATGACATTCTTACCTCTGTAGGGGGATGAAAACAAACGCAGGAGGTTCCTTAGAGCCTTGCTCTCACCCACGGTGCTTCCTGACAGATTTGTTTTCTGGCCTCCGCAGGGTCTGTTGCAACTGTCACAGAAAAGAAAGGATGGAAAAAGATGTTCCCTTGCAAACCAGGAGGTACCCCACCATGGATTTCCTAACAACTTTTCCATGGTAAGTTCAGCAGAAACCACACTTCGAATGGACAGACTTTAGTCGGGGGAGGGGTTATAGAAACACACACAAAACCATTTTAGCAATTAGAATTCGGTTTATGTGGAAATGAGTCCCAAACCTTGAGAGAGCAGGTAAGCATCTCTGTCACCATTTTACTGATAACTCAGTTTTATGTAAAAAACTGAGTACAAGTAAATAAAATGCAAATGAAAGCATATTCTAAATGAACCCAGAGTCCTCACTTTTCAAAAAGTCCTTAAATGAATTTCTTTGTAGCATTCTATTTGATGTTTATATGTATTTAGGGGTGCCTGGGTGGCTCAGTCGGTTAAACATCTGACTCTTGGTTTTGGTTCAGGTCATGATCCCATGGCTCATGGGTTCAAGTCCCGCATGGGGTTCTGTGCTGACAGTGCGGAGGCTTGGGATTCTCTCTCTCCCTCTCTCTCTGCCCCTATCTGTCTCTCTCTCTCTCTCACACACACACACACACACACACACACACACACACTCTCAAAATAAATAAACAAACATATATAAAAAAATATTTATATGTATTTATTTTTTTCTGACATGTTTTCCCACAAACATGAGGTTTGTGGATCAGAGGCAGACATTATTTACTTACAGGACATCTCGGTGCTGGTTTCCCACGCCCCATTGCCCTTCAGGGCAGTGTGATGAGGGCAGATGTCACCCAGCATGCACTGAGCCTCCGTAATATCCAAGAAGACCACTGAAATTATGACACTGGGAGCTTATATAGGCACTGCTGCATAAGCCCCTCTTCCTCTCCAGAGAGAGGAAAAGGAACTGAATTTTAAAATGGAATTTAATGGAATATAAATATATGGATCAGGATTTTATTACCTTCTGAAACATAAATAAATGGCATCAGGGGAGATAAACCTGTAAATCTATCAGGAGCAATTCACTCTTTCTAGCTTCCAAGGTGTGATTACTAGTCCATCATCCTTTAACCCAGTGGACCGGTAATTTTTTGTTCAAAAAATCCTGACTGTGTGGAACATGAAATTATTAGGTGTTTCTCCACACCATCAGATGCGTTTGGGTAGCATTGTATTTCCTCTTCCCTGACAAGTGATCCTGGCATTATGAAGTCTATGACTTTTCAGGTAGTAAGTAGGAAAGACTCAAGTGGTAATCTTGATACTACAGGAAGGGAGTAAAAGGTGGTATATCTGGTTGAAAGCCATAAGAAAAAAGCCTATCCCCAATACTTGAATGTATTTCAAAGATGATTGTTATTAAAACAAGTGGTTATTCTTGTCTATTTTCTTGAAATCCAATTTTCTAAAGAATCAGAGTAAAGACTACCATGAAATATGTGCCATTATCAAAATAATCTTTCATACAGTTCAGTGAGTATTGCTTATAAAGTTTATTCTGACAACCACTTATGATGCAACTGAGAGCAGTGTTGGGCTGGGGTAGGTATGATATGTATAAGAAATTCTTTTTAGCTTCAGTTTCAGTAGTAAATATCAACAAATATCTTACCTAAGTACTTACAGAGTACTGTTACAATACCCCAAATTTATTTATTTATTTATTTATTTATTTATTTATTTATTTATTTATTTTTCAGTTTTGCAGTCTTTTTTTTTCCTTTTTAAAACGTTTTTATTCAAATTCCAGTTAGTTAACATACTGTGTAATATTAGTTTTCACGTGTACAATATAGTGATTCAACAGTTCCATACAACACCCACTGCTCATCACCACAAGTGCACTCCTTAATCCCCATCACCCATATAACCCATCCCACACACCTCCCTCGGGTAACCACCAGTTTGTTCTCTATCGTTAAGTGTATGTTTCTTGGTTTGCCTCTCTTTTTTTCCTTTTGCTCATTTGTTTCATATAAATTCCACATATATGTGAAATAGTATGGTATTTGTCTTTCTCTAACTGACTTAGTTCACTTAGCATAATACTCTAGCTCCATCCATGCCATTGCAAATGGGAAGATTTCATTCCCTTTTATGGCTGAATACATTCCATTGTATATCTGCATATATACCACATCTTCTTTATCCCTTCATCACTCAATGGACACAGGATGTTTCCATATTTTGACTATTGTAGATAATACTGCTATAAACATCTGGGTGCATGTTTCCCTTTGAATTACTATTTTTGTGTTTTTTGGATAAATACCTAGTAGTGTAATTGCTGGATTGTAGGGCAGTTCTATTTTTAACTTTTTGAGGAACACACATACTGTTTTCGAGAGTGGCTGCACCAGTTTGCATTCCCAAGTTTTGCAATCTTTTTGCCATTAATAATTTTTTAAAGTATAATTTATTGTCAAATTGGCTAACACACAGTGTGTACCGTGTGTTCTTGGTTTCGGGAGTAGATTCCCATGGTTCATCACTTACATGGAACACCCGGTGCTCATCCCAACAAGTGCCCTCTTCAATGCCCATCATCTATTTTCCCCTCCCCCCCCATCAGCCCTCAGTTTTGTTCTCTGTATTTAAGAGTCTTCTATGGTTTGCCTCCCTCCCTCTCTGTAACTATTTTTTTCCCCTTCCCTTTCCCCACGGTCTTTTGGTAAGTTTCTCAAGATCCACATGAGTGAAAACATATGATATCTGTCTTTCTCTGACTGACTTATTTCACTTAGCAGAATACCTTCTAGTTCCATCCATGTTGCTGCAAATGGCACGATTTCATTCTTTCTCATTGCCAAGTAGTATTCCATTGACAATACCCCAAAGTTAAACATTCTATTACATTATTCTGATCCTTTAGGGACTTGTGCTCATCCATAAAATGTTTATATTAATCTTACTTTCAAGACATATAACTTTTTTTTTTCATTTTAGTTTCCAAGCATATGAAGCAGGAACTAATATAAATTAAAGGTGCCAGCATGGAAGGCAGTTCCTTATCAATTCCTCACACTGGAGCTGGATTGCACGGAATCATAATGTGTTAGTTGCAAGGTTTGGTAAAATGGTCATGGAAGAAGCCTAAAGCGTTTACATAATACTACGTGTGGTCTACTGCTGTGAAAAGGCCCAAAGCTGGCCTGCCATGTGGTTCCAAGGATGAGAATGAAATTTATTCCCAATGCTATAATATATTCCCTTGGGAGTGGGATGTTCTGGAACAACAAAGTCTTGTTTAAAGTTTTTAGGTTGGACAAAGCCTCCCATTTCTGTCAAAGCCCACGTCATTAATAAAGAAATCATTGCAACCTTTCAGCCCTGAGGAAGCCACGGGAAGGCAGTAGAGTGTGGTGGTTACACTCATAGTTTGTCCTTGGGTTTTGCATTATTTTAAGGAAAAGCATAATGCTAATTTTAGTTTCTCATCTTTGTAGATAAAATGGGGTGTTACAATAGCATGATGTACAACGGCCAAACTTCTGATGACTTATTTTGATTTATTCAAACAAGAAACCACGAGAGGTGCTTTAAGATGTGCAATGATGGACAAGCATGTATCTTGTCCTCCAGAAGTTTATAAAATGGAAATATGCGTGTTGATTCTTAGTGTCCTAACAAGCAGAGATAACCATATCACTATGTCCTCTTATTACAACCCTTTTTACCTTTGTTTTGCCATTTGTATTGTTTCCAACCTGACTTTTAAGTTCAGAAGTTCAACCTTTATTCCCACCATTACTCATCCAAAATCACTTCCCCTATCCAAAATCATTGCCACCTTTAGTTGCATTAGTGTTAATGCAACAGGAATACAATATGTAGAACTCCACTGGTCACCCCATCTTTAATGACCCTGATGTATTATCAACCCTTAAGAAATCGGTGACTGAAAAGAAAACATCACTGATTATGCCTAGGAGGTAGTCATAAGGGCAAAGGTTACTACTACTAACTGCAGGTAAATACCACTTCATCTCCTATTTCTAGTAAAAATTACTGTAGTCATGAGTTGTAGTCATGCTATTTTGGTTACAACATTTTAAAGTATTCTTTTTTTTTCTTTTTCTAGACTAGTCTTTTCCCAAAAGTATCTACAGAGTGCTTTATCTTGGGAAAATTCTGCCAAAAAATGAGTTTCTTGGAAAATTCTAAATACCAGAGTCCCTTCTTGAAGATTCACAAGATGAATTAATATATTACTGACTCTCATAACAAGGGAACCTGTTTATCTTTGTTTAAGCATTTCCTAAGTTTCTTTGACCATTGGACTCTCTCCTGCCCATATATGTACTTTTAATTTTTTTTATTATTATGTTTATTTATTTTGAGAGAGAGAAAGACAGAGTGCAAGTGGGGGAGGGGCAGAGAGAGAGGGAGACACAGAATCCGAAGCAGGTTCCAGGCTCTGAGCTGTCAGCACAGAGCCTGACGCAAGGCTCGAACCCATGAGTGTGAGATCATGACCTGAGTCCAAGTCAGATGCTCAACCAACTGAGCCATCCAGGTGCCCCTCTCCTGCCCATATTTAACTGACAACTGTGAATATCCCTCAGAACTTACATTTCCAGGAAGCACTCTGGTAAATAATTTTCTGGAACTGACATTGGATAGAATCAGTTCAGATGAATGTTTCATGTTCCCAAAGATTGAAATCCCTAATAAGCTCTAGGAAGAGGCCCTGGCACCACAACTTGAGTTAAGAAGGGAAGGATTTCTAGGAATCACAAGGCCATCTGACCAGTGATAGACTCCATTTGCTTATGGGGATTGCTGAGATTGACAAAAGCCTGGTTGTGCTGTGGATGTAGCTGGAGAACCCCTCTGGTAGGACATCCTTACCTCTGCTGTGTTTCTGGTCAGTGCTCCAAGGCTGTTCAAGGCACTTTCATGGTGTGGATACAACTTGAAATAGTGTGAATGCTGAGCCAGATTGTCAGACACCTCTAAATTTAAAACAATTTTCTTCTTCTTCTTCTTCTTCTTCTTCTTCTTCTTCTTCTTCTTCATCCAGGTATTCCACAACCAAAACAAAACACCAAAATCTTCCTTTACTTTCTCTTTTGAAAGGGTATGGCTTTGTCAATCCATTTCGTTATGGCTGACTTCTATTTTGTAAAAAAAAAAAAGGCAATTTAAAGTTTCATAAATTGTTGCTGTTGGAGGTATGCAGATTTGGCAGGAGAGCATAGATCTGACACATGGTAGTGTAAATATAACGTTACCCTAAGTAATGCAAGGTTTAGAAATATACAAAGCTAGCATTATTAAATAGTTACAACCTTTTATGGCTTAAACAGTTACTTGCAAGTTCCTTTGGTACAAAATTCTCTTGAGGTGCTGGCCTGCTGGGATTGCTCACAATCTGTGCATATAGTGACCTCTATTTACACAAGATGGCGGGAATTCTTTGGTTTTTACACGAAGGAGTTACATAAATGTCTTTGGATCAGGGCATGAGTAACGCTAGCATTATGAAGAAGGAAAGACACATAAAGTTTATGCACATAAAAATAAATCATATCCCTAAGATGGTTCTTCATCTGTGTTCACCATTTGTCTCTTTCCCTCTCCTTCTGCCATGAGATTCTGTCTTATGTGATATAGTTCATAGCATGAAAATCCTGGCAAATATGTAAAAATAAAAATATTAAATAATGCACAGTTACATAAAGAAGAAAAAGGGCCAATGCCCCTAAAGTTCAAAGCAAATGAAGAAAGTCTGTGCTAATGTAGAAAGCAAGGGAATTGCTTACTTCCTAAACGATAAAGAAGCCAAATGATCACAGTGATATAATTTAGATGTTTCTGCTACATTTAGAGTGGACATATTTGTCAATTTAATAGGCTCTTTCCATATCTGTCGCCCAAGGAACAAAACTGTGGAGCTGGCTTCAATGTAGAAAAGCCAAAATAATGTCTAAGCAATAAAAACAGGATGGGTGCTTGTCAAATTCTTTGACAATCAAATGCCCTACTCGCCCCCTGTTCTGCCCTATTTAAGAAGATCAGTTCAACTCTGGAATAAGGGTTCCTACTGAAAAGCCAAGGAAGACATGTTGCGGGCCCACCAAGAGCCTGGGAAGCTGTTTGGTGTGACACATCTTTGGAGGCAGCTGGGCAGAAAAAACACGCTGAAGCTGGAACGTGCCTGTCGCTTCTTTGTGCACACCTTTCTTTGGTGGGCAATTCTAGGGTGTCCTCTGTCTCCAAGCACGCTGTGAGCAGTAGCTGAGGGACAGCAAATCCCAAATGCTATCTCTGAGAGGAGCTAGAGAATATTGTAACTATAATAGGGGGAAAACACTCGTGTGTTCCATACCCGTGAAAGATCCGGGTATCTTAGATGCAAGAACTTCTTTGGTACTCCCTGGAAGTGATTACAAAGAGCATATCTCAGCCAGGACTTATTATTTAAGTAAAACTCTGTGACCTCTACTAGATTTGGGGGGCCGCTCAGTGAACTTGGAGAAGGTGATTCCATGCTCATTGTTTTCCTGATGACAAGCAGTCATAGAACGCATGCCTGGGATGTTTCCCTTCTTTTTAACACAGAAGAGGTAATTTTTCAAAACTTGATCTTTTCCTTATTTCTCTGGGTTTGGGGGCCCTTGAAATAAACATCTGAGGTGAGAACATTAACTGTGGGAAAGGCCAGACCCAACTGAATAAGAGTTTTCACAATGGGCTCACCTACATGGTAAGAGGTCTGTCCAGAGTCAGATGCCTGTAGAGCTACCTTCTCAACTTCATATTCATTCATGATCCCACTGTCATTTAAAGTGCCATGTTCACTGGCTACAGAATGGTTTTTCTCTACTTTTTCTTTTTGATCAAACACAGGAAATAAGTTTGCCCCTAAACCTCTCAAAACCAGAAACAAACCTAAAGAAGGTGAAACAAACAAACAAACAAAATATGAACTCTGTGAGCAGAGAAGGCCTTTATGCTCAGAGTAGAGACGTTTTAACAAATAGCCCCAGACTAGAATTGGCTTGTTGGCATTTATTGTAATTTACTGATTCTATTACTTGGCTGCAGTCCTCCAACTGGATAATGTGGAGTCATTCTTTGTTTCTGGTAACGACAAAGATCTGCAAGGAATATTCTCTCTCTCTTTAGGTAGCTGATTGGTAAAAATTTCTGACGCTTCACCAATGACAGGTGAGCACTATATGATTTATGAAACAAAGCTGAATTTTACTTAAAATATTCTTCGACAGGGGCGCCTGGGTGGCTCAGTCTGTTGAGCGTCCGACTTCAGCTCAGGTCATGATCTCACGGTTCATGAGTTTGAGCCCCGCATTGGGCTTTGTGCTGACAGCTCAGACTCTGGAGCCTGCTTCTGATTCTGTGTCTCCCTCTCTCTCTGTCCCTCTCCTCCTCATGCTCTGTCTCTTTCTCTCAAAAATAGATAAACATTTAAAAAAATTTTTTTTAAATAAAAAAAATATTCTTCGACGATCAGGTAAAAATACCACTTTTGATTTTTAAATTTAGTTTTATAAAACATGTTTTTCGATTTACTACAGACCTATGCAATTATAAAAGCTACTTTGTGTTTTTCTCTTTAAGTATGTGTTTGAATTACATTGCTGCTTGAGATCTTCAGAAAAATCAAGTGGGGATAATTTCTACTGGAAGATGAAAAATTTGAGTTGTCTGTGTTTCCACATCAGTTGTCATAATAAACTTAAATATATCTTGAGTCTGACTTCTACAGGTGTGTTACGTAAAAGTTCTGTTCATAGTTATTCCTTACCCCATCGAAAGAAACTCACAGAGTCTCCTTGGTATAAAAACAAATACTTTACTGAATTGGTAAAGACTGATGACTTTCAGCCCTAGTGTGAACAGACACTGCACGTGGCTGCTCTCACCACTTTTTAAAACCATTTTCAAAAATAAGATGAATTTTAAAATATTATAAAAGCATATATAGTATACTCAAGTAATCTTTATTGTTTCATTTTAAAAGACGAATATAGGCACAGAGACATACAGTTGGATTAGTTGCACAGAAAAGGAAGACATAGGGAAGAAATTAGTTGTCATGGAAAACTTTCTCATCTACTGAGAATTTTTATTCAGGTACTGGAAAGTTTAAATGTTGTGATAAACACAACATACTTAAGAAGATGAATTTAAAAATTAATCTTAAATTTAAGATTAATCTTAAAAATTAATTAATCTTAAAATTTAATCTTAAATCTTAAATTTTAATCTTAAAATTTAAATCTTAAATTAATCTTAAAAAATTTTTTTAATGTTTATTTTTGAGAGAGAGGACACACAGGTGCACACACACAAGTGGGGGAGGGGCAGAGAGAGAAGGAATGAGAGAGGATCCCAAGCAGGCTCCACACTGTCAGTGCAGAGCCCCAACGTGGGGCTTGAACCCACGAACCATGAACGCAGGACCTGAGCTGAAGTTGGACACTCAACTGCTGAGCCACCCAGGCGCTCCTAAGATCCACTTTGCATCTACCAGCATTTCATTAAGCAGAAGTAGTCAAATAGTAGGCAAGAAAACAATTTCCTTTCCTCCTAGCCATTGTATTTTCTTAAGGCAAAAATGGAATTCAGAAATAAAAGAAAATAAATCCAAATGATCTAAAATAGTGATAATGACATTTTACACTTGTTTTGTCTTTGCAGCTTATAGAGTACTTTTCCATTTATTATCCCATTTAATTTTCCCAATTGTTCCAGGAGAAATAATTTTTGGTACTTTATGGTTGAGGGAACTGAATGTAGGAGAAACTAAATAAATTATACTAAATGTACAAACAAAATAACTAGTACCTCAGAAACACTTGTGTTTCTAAGGTATTAAGAGGCAGATATTTCTGGCAAGCCATTTGTTTTCCCACATCAAATGAGCAATGACTCAGTGTTCAGTACAATAGTGACCACAGTCCCCTGAGCTCTGGTCATTTGGCTCAACAGTCACATATTATGCTGTATATAAATACGCTACTGCCACTTGATCTTCAATGTGGAATCATAGCTGCTTTTTGCCCTTGACCAACCCGTTCCATTACAGTATTTCAGCAAGAAGTACTTAAACAGAAGTGAAATATTTCTAAATAAACTGAGCCCAGAGGATTCCTTCTTCAACAGGAAAAATTTGCTTCCTAGCACACAAAATGAGCATTTCTAAAAGCTATGGCATAATTGAAAGCCTATTGAAATCAGTAACATGCAGCAAATGGACGAGACTTGGTTCCCCACGTGTTATATAAAAATTAAATTAAAATACAAGGTTCAATACAGTGTTCAATCTACTATTTTTAAGCTCTTTCACCAAAGTTCTACAAGCTTGAATCTCACAAAAAGAGAAAGGGTTATATACCAGGCTGTACGGAAATTAGCGATTGGTAGAATTTATACAACTAAAAGATAGGATTTATTTTTTATTTCAAGAATTGAATTTATAGTTTGCACAGTCTGTTAAAGAGTTATGGATGCCATCAATTTTTCATTGTTCAAGTGATTTGTAAGTAATTCCATGGTTCCAGTAAAATTGCATCATGTGCTCTAGTTTGTAATTTCCTGTGTGTACACACCCAGATTTATTTGCCTGATTTCCATTCCCAGATTTTATTTATTGAAGGTTAACTATGCTTAAGGTCAGATGTTTATTTTCTATTTTCTGTTGAGAAAAATAAATCAAAGAGAAAAATATGATCGCCAAAATAATAAATAAATAAATAAATAAATAAATAAATAAATAAAATAAAATAAAAAACAACCGAACACCAATAAACTCCAGATTTCTCAGGACTAAAAACTATCCCACATAGACTCAATTTCAGGATATGGCACTGTACTCTCAGGTCAGTCTTACCCCTGCTCTCTGCCAGGTTCCTCCTTTATCCCTAAAGTAATGATCAATCAACCTAATCTGAACTCAGCTCTTGGTACAGTAGGCATGACCCAGAAGACCTCCCTTCTGTTTATCTGCCAACAGGATTTAAAGTAAAACCAAGGCTGAAGTCAGGAAATGAGTCCTCTAAATAGTTGACTATTCTTGTGGTTAAGGCTTAACCTTGTCAGTGCCAAAAAGTAGGAAATTAGCTAATATCGTTATTTTTATTATTTTTCTTTTTAAAAAAGTATTTATTTTGAGAGAGAGACAAAGAGAGAGAGAGAGAGCGAGCAGTGGAGGGGGAGAGAGAGGGAGAGAGAAAATCCCAAGGTGTCAGAGCAGAGCCTGATGCAGGGCTTGAACTCTGAGCCCATGAATGTGAGATCACGACCTGAGCCAAAATCAAGAGTCTGACGCTTAACCGACTGAGCCACCCAGGTGCCCCAAATAACATTCTTTTTAATTTATTTTTAATTTATATTTTAAAAATGTTTACTTATTTTAGAGAGAGAGAGAGAGAGAGAGAGAGAGAGAGAGGCAGACTGCAAGAGGGGGGAGGAGCAGAGAGGGAGGTAGAATCTGAAGCAGGCTCCAGGCTTTGAGCTGTCAGCACAGAGCCCGATGCAGGGCTCGAACCCACGAGCTGTGAGATCATGACCTGAGCCAAAGTTGGATGCTTAATCGACTGAGTCACTCAGGTGCCCCAACATTCTTTTTTAAAAAGCACTATCACACTTCTTTGCTCCTGTAAGCAGAATATTGTGAATATAATCTAACCTTTCCTTGTTATGGGAGCAGGATGCATGGGGAGCTGTTCTGGTGAAATGGAAAGAGAACTGGACTGGGAATCAGAAGCCCTGAGCTCCTTTAGGCCTGTGACACTTTCTAATTGTGTAGGTTGGATTTGTGTCTGTGCCTTAGTTTCTTTCTTGTAAAAGCAGAGCCAATAGCACATTTCACTAGGTTATTGAGAAATCAATGAAAGAATTTGTGTAAAAGTTGTCATGGCCACACCTGCTACATTCTAACAAATGTGGCTGATTTGTTGTGGTTTTTTTTCTGAATCCTCTCTCTTTTTTTTTTTTTTTTAAAGTTTATTTATTTATTTAGAGAGATTGAGAGAGAGAGGGAGAGAGGTAATGAGTAGGGGAGGGGCAGAGAGAGGAAGATAGAGAGAATCTCAAGCAGGCTCCACGCCATCAGCACAGAGGTGGACACGGGGCTCCAGCTCATGAACCGTGGGACCATGACCTGAGCAGAAACCAATAGTCGGACGCTTAACCGACTGAGCCACCCAGGTGCCCCTGAATCTTCTCTTTTTAATAATCAGCTTACTTTAGGGTCCTTTGGCCTTTGATGTAGAGGTGGAGAGAGTACATGCAGCTACAGAATCTCTGTGTGGACTCAGTTGTCTCCACAAGCCTCATGAACCCATGGCAGGCTGAAACACCCAGCTCTCCGTTTCTCCCATGGCTTTCTCATGTTCCAGAAAAACCCTGGAAACTTGCTCCCTTCAGTGAAGCTATCCTCTGGTATTTCTTCATCACCAGCAGAGTGAGGACCTGCGTCCTCTAGCGTCCATCTGTTTCCACCACACTGTGTGCTCATGGGTGGGAAGGATGAGTGCAGGAATGTTCTTGGAAGGAGTGCCTTCCAAAGCGCCCCAATCTTCCATCATTCAAACCATGTGATCCTCACAGACACCAAGCCAAATATTTTTCCATGCCTCTCTGTGGGACTCAACATCGTACGTAATTCCAGGCATGCACAAGTCAAAGGGGGCTGCAGTCTTCATAACTGACCCTCCCAGGACAGGGCCCCACCCTGAGGGGAGAATGCTGGGAGTAGCGTCAAAGCTCATCACAATGTGGACACAAAAAGGCCACGGAAAGGAAAAATCCAGAGCCAGGTAAAGGAGGCAGGAAATCTTAGGACCCCACACAAAAGCCACACAGACAGGCAGCTCGTAGAGCGAGCAAAGCTATGGTGAACTGTGCCTCATTCTTTTAAAACTAGCTCAGGAAAACTAGTTGTACATAAACATGAGTATCATGATGGTGTCGAGGGAAAACCACACACAAAACCATTATAAATAAAGATATGGGCAGATCGACATCTAAGCACACTTAGAGCCGTTTTGGATGAAGATGATAGTGTTTCGATGTTCTCTGTAGTGTAAGATGTATCTATACGTGTGACCACTATGTCACTAAAATAAACAAATGCTTCTTAAATTTAATGATCAAGACTGCTAAACCTAATGTAACACGCATGGTGAGAACATAATTTCATCAGCAAGGAGATACAAAAAATAATGTCAAGTTTCCAAATGAGATATCATAAAGGAAATTCAGGCCTCTAAATGTGAACACCAATATATTAGTAACTCCACTCCAAAGGAGGAAATTTCATGTGTTAGATCCAAGCAACAAGTGGTGTCGGAATTTTATTCCTTCCAGAAACACATGCTAGTTGGCATCTGAGGCCATCTGTAGTTATGAGAGTTATTTTAAAAGTTCATTCAAAATAAGCTGTGTAAATAAGATGGTGTATTTTCCTACTCCATGGATCCTAAGTTTTACAATTTCCAAACCACACATGTTCTATTGAACATGCTTTTCATACATTTCACGAGAAATGTTATATAATAATCTTTTTGAATACGCTTAGGATATCATCAAAAAGTAGGCTAATTTGCACCTGCAATTAGTTTTCTTATATTTCAGGCCAGCTCTGATGATGTTTCTTTTTTTTTTTAATAAGTTTTTTTTAATGTTTATTTATTTTTGAGAGAGAGAGAGAGCAAGCAAGTGGAGGTGAGGCAGAGAGAGAGGGAGACACAGAATCTGAAGCAGGCTCCAGGCTCTGAGCTGTCAGCACAGAGTCAGACATGGGGCTCAAACTCATGAACCATGAGATCACCACCTGAGCTGAAGTCGGACGCTTAATTGACTGACTCACCCAGGCGCCCCTCTTTTTTTTTTTTTTAAGTTTATTTATTGAGAGAGAGAGAGAGAGAGAGAGAGAGCAAGCACATATGCATGCAAGGGAGGAACAGACAGAGGGAGAGAGAGAATCGCAGGCAGGCTCCATGTTGTCAGCCAGCAGGCCAATGCCTGGCTTGATCCCATGAACCATGAGATCATGACCTGATCCAAAGTCGAGTTGGATGCTTAACGACTGGCCAGGCACCCCTGATGATGTTTCTTTACTATTCACCTACTTATTTCTTTTTGAAATAATTGGGTTTTTTTCTAATTGAAAAAAATATACATCCAAGTCTTATATAATTTTCTTGAGGAGTTCCAACTGTCCACACAGGAAGGATGATTAAGGACCATTATTAGTGGGCATTATTATAAAAAATCTCTATGTATTAAATTAATTTTAATAAAAACAAGTTCAATCTTTTCCTTTACAATGTTTAAGCAAGTTAAAAAGCGGGATAGGATTTTCTTTTTGTTTTTGTTTTGTACAGAATTATTAAAAGCATAGTCTTTTCTTTTTAGTGATAAGAATGTTAGACAACATGATCGGGAATTTTAATCCCATTTGCAGTTTTCTTTCCTTTCGTAAGTTCTGCTTAAAACATTAATAACAGGCATAATAGGAACATCCAAGGCCATTCTAAGTGTTTCAAGGCTGCCTGGGCACACTTGTGTCTGCCCCAGGGCAGGGTTCTGTACTTCTTGACCAAAATATTGGAGGAGAAAAATCAATCTTAGTTGATTTACTATTTATTTTGTGCTGAAATTGTACATGTGAAGAAGAAAGCAGATGTCTGGGAGATTGAGGATCTCAGCCCTCTTTTCTGGATGAAATTCTGCACATGGTTGATATCCAAACACCTCGGGTACATCAACACTGGGGCTACAGGGGCGTTCTGGCAGTAGAGGGGTGGGAAGGACATCCAGGCGAACAAATGTTCAGTGGAATGTGGGGTAATATTCTAGTCACATTGGAGAGGCCAGCCTAACTCCCTAGGCAGTAGCAAACCTTATTTTTCATTCCTACATGCGAGAAAGCCAGCTGAAAATAACCAATAATTGGCATCCTGTGACTCTGAACAGTAGTGGAAACCATAATTTTTACCAGTTTAGATACATTTCACCTTAAAAAAATCTCCACTTAAGAGTCACCAGGTCAGCAGCCATTCTCTAGTCCTTTTGTGAATGCACTGAGTAGTGCCCTAATAAACACTTGGGGAAGTGTGCCCCTCTTCAGTGCATCTGTATGACTCTGGTCCTGCTGGCCGAATGTTGGATTGCCAAGAGTCACTTAATGTTTATTCTCAAGTTTATTCAGTTGCATTTTTTATTTCTAATTGCATAAGCTAGCAAAGTATCCTATAAATGTATAAAATATGGGTGCGAAAGGAGCTGTCATTTCTATGAAAACCAAGTGTGTATGTGCTTTATTTAGGAAGACTAAAAAAGTGAAATTGCTTAAATATAAAACTGCTGTTTAATTAGGCACTAATGATGATTTGGCTCTTATTAAAGAGCCTGACTTTAAAGTATGGACAAATACACATGTGCATGTTTTAGGTTAAAATAAAATGTTAAATATTATTATTTTTTTTTTAGGTTTAAGGTTAAAAATTATTTGCTTTATGATTTTCCACTTCAAATTAACTTTATTTAAAAATTTTTAAATTTTGTTTATTTTGAGAGAGAGAAGTACAAGCAGGGGGAGGGATAGACAGAGAGGGAGAGAGAGAATCCCAAGCAGGGTCCGTGTCAGCGCAGACCCCGACAAGGGGCTTCATCTCACAAACTGTGAGATCATGACCTGCGTCGAAATCAAGAGTTGGATGCTTAACTGACTGAGTCACCCGGTTGCCCCTAAATTGACTTTAAAAATAAACCAGCTAGTGGCTCGTTAGAAGCTCACTAGGGGGCATCCTCCACACTTTATGCAGACTGGATCATTGTGTGTCCTTTTGGATTTATTGGATGAGGCAGTTTGTGTTGGTGCTTGTGCAGGAAGAACTGAGATACTGGGGGGGGGGGGGGTGTCTCTGGCGTTTATACTCCCACCACATGAGGTGGGATAGCAGAAACTTTCCCTGGGGTCATTCAGTGGTCAGAACACTTAAGAGGCATATGTCAGCTCTACCCGTGGTGCTCTGATTCTCCACTATACAGAATCTCAAACTTTACAAAACCTGGAATAGCTATAAACATGAGAGCTGCCTTGCAAAGCAAAGCAAAGCTAACATTCATGTTTGCTGAAGTTTCAAGGGCACTGAATATTTTGACTTATTTTTTTTTTCAGGTTTTAAGCTGAAACTATATTTTTTCTAAGTTATTTATTTATTTTGGGAGAGTGAAAGCATGAGCGGGGGCCAGGGGGGCAGAGAGAGAGGGAGAGAGAGAATCCTTAGTAGGCTCCCCACTGTCAGCACAGAGCCCTCCATGGGGCTTGAACCCATGAACCATGGAGATCATGACCTGAGTTGAAATCAAGAGTTGGATGCTTAACTGACTGAGCTACACAGGTGTCCCTGAAACTATAGCTTTACATGTAGTATTTTTCCAGGGGAGGCTTTCCCATACTATACAAATATGTTTAAATGGGCCATGCCCAGAGGGAAGGGGGCAAAGGTAATTCTGCAACCCTGTAAAAATAAAATAAAAATTTAAAAGAAGCAGAATGGGTGTGTCATATATAATTGTCAGTTTAATACTAGACTAGGTTGAGAAATACAAGCTAGCCAAAAAGTTATTTATCGGCTCACAATAAATACAATTTGAATGACTAACTTTATTTACTATTGCTCTTGGAATCTGCAGTCATTACAGTAGTGACAATGACTGTTGGACGTGACTACAGACACTTCAAACCTGCATTTCCCTATTATTCTCTTGTTGTGGGCAGATATGGAAAATATTAACTACACTGAAGTGGGGAGATGGGACAGGCTCTTGGAATGGAAAGGAATTCCTCCCTCAGCAACTCATGTAAATTGCAATAATTTCAAAGACGCCAACATCTGTCGAATATTCACAACAGGAGCCTCCAGACAATAAAGACAGTACTTTTGAACCAGCCAGGGTTTTAAGCCTGGTCTGAGAGGATAAAATATTTCATCAATCACTGTGTGGTCTATTTGTAGCTTTAATTGTTTCATTTTTTATTTCTTAAGAGACATGCTTCTCACAAAAGCACAGTTAATAAAACATTTATTTTTATTGTTTTACTGGAGATAAACTCAAAGTGTCCAATGGACTTCTGTAATCCTTTAAAATCAACCACCAGTGAATCACTCTCATTTTATGTCCAAGTGACCTAAAAGTCTGCCTTTTTTCTGTTTGAATCTGACCAAAAATGGGTATTAAGAAAAAAATTCTAAAATATTTCCTTTCATCCTATATTGTTTCAGGTAAACACAGTGTGCTCATTTTCTCCCCACAAGAGGGCTATGTAAAATTGTTAAATGTTAGTTCATTGTTAAAGCCAAAATATGACCTTAGAGTTGAAATATTTTCTGATCGCTAAAGCATAGCATTTTAAGAATGTAAAAACCAACATAATTCCACCAATGTACGACAGAGCTCTAACCTTTTGGTAAACTGCCTCCCAGCAAAAGAATATGATTCTTCATAAACCTTTTCACATGTCTTCTACTCCTTAATAAAAACATGAGGCTTTGTTCTGACTTTCCCTTTTGGAACTTCTATTTCTTGTGAGCTTTAAGAAAGTTCATGGTGGCTAATTTTGTGTGTACTGTTTTAAGTTGGCAGTAATGGTGAATATTAAGTAATTGATGAATAATTCACTGGTGCAGAATATTGCCCCAAAGAATAATTTTTAAAAATTCCAATGACTGTAGGAATGATAATTTTTAAAACCAAGCTTTGAGAACATCTTGGTAGGAGCTTTAGAAAATAGAGCCTCAATATCTTAAGTGCAATATGTTATTCTATTATGTACACCTAGTGGTATATGTGCTTTGGGCATCTACAAGTGTGGGACTGAATTAGAGAACTCAAATGTGGCCAATCTGTGGGGTCCAGGATCCTGCTGAAAAGGCTTCTATGAGTATCACAGTATGTAATAGAGGAGATAGTTCAGGTTGACTATAGTCTCATGTATTTTAGTCATCAAGTCTCCACATGTTCAAGGTCAATCGTATTCTTTACCGGAATTTTGAGAGATGGCCACCAAGAAAAGTCATCACTGAGATACAAAGATTGTCTGAGAGTCCTACAGCAATGAGCTTTTCCTAAGGATGAAGTAAAGCCACAACTATCACCGCGTTTGATTTATTGCATCCCAATGAAAGGTGTGAGGAGAGCATCAGAACACTTTACCTGGGGAAAAATATAAATACATACATGTTCTAAAATGCCTTAAATTCCAAACATGGCAGTAAAGTATTTTCTCATTTTATTCTTAATCTAACATGACATGGTAGGGCATCTTAATTGCTTTCAAATGACTTCAAAAAATCTTCCTCAAGCAGTGAGAAACCTAGATTCCCCATTAATAATGCATTGGAATACCTGTTCTGAGAGTTTACTGGTGTATTTTTGACAACCAATTCTTGTTCACCTGCATATGTGTGTTTGACCGAGTGTCATTGAGTAATGTGTAGCAATGGAAACTTTTACAGGAAAACACCAAGAATTAGTAGTAAGGTAGAGTTACGACATTCACAACAGACTTGAGCACTGAGCAAAAGATGGGGAGTCCAGGATCCATACCACCTCCAAGGAGATGTTCACTGCCCCCCCCCCACACACACACACTGGGAGGGCTAGTGAGTGAACCTGAGAAGCACACAGTCCTAGGGCACTTATCTGAGGGCTGTTCTGTAGTGGTAGATGGCTTCCCGGTTCTGACCTTGGTCCTTCAGGAAATTGGCACAGTTGTAGTGAAACTTGGCATTGTGGGCAGAGTTTGAACTCCAGACTTTACATTAATACATTTTTTTTAAGAGAGAGAGAGAGAGAGAGAGAGAGAGCGGGTGCAGGTGGAGCGAAGGGCAGAGAGATAGGGGGAGAGAGAGAGAGAGAATCTCACGAGGGGCAGAGAGAGAGAGAGAGAGAGAGAGAGAAGCAGGGCCCACCTGCAGCAGGGCTCGTGTTTACCCGAAGCAGGGCTCGAGCTCACCTGATCGGGGACTCAAACTCACGAACTGTGAGATCATGACCTGAGCAGAAGTCAGATGCTTAACTGAACCACCCAGGGGCCCATAAATTAATACATTAAAAAAAAAAAAGGCAGGATAGAGTAGTATTTAATAATGTTGTTAACTTTCTTTTAAAACATTTTCCTTTTGGATCTGTATTTGAAATAGTTTTTTATCTACCCAAATTAAGACCATCAAAATTTGTGCTGTGAATCATCTGAGATACTAGTACGTGCCTATATGGAAAATGATGAAGGCATGTGTGCACATCTGAGCGATCGTGCTACCTGCATAGGAACAAAATGCTCTCAGCATGTAGACATAAAGGTTTATATGTGCCAGAGACACACCCAGAGCCCCAGCAGGGCTCTTTCACCTCTCCTGAGGCATCTCTGAGCACAGCAGAGCTCACTTATAGACGGAGAGCCCATCATACAGCCAGGGAAACATGTAACGGTCAATCAGCAGGCCAATGTGGCTTTCCCAACTTAGGGTGCAGCGGGTGGGCAGTGAGATGACTGCAGCGAGGCTAGACCGTGCAGAGGGTAAGGACAGGCACACACCCTGCTGGAGGAGCCCAGATTAGGATGCCCTTTTTTCCCTTTATGTCTGTCCCTCTAAAAGGGCAGGCTTCTTAGTCATGGAGATTTGAGGAAATAGCCTCAGCTCGTCTTTGTGAGCACGATAAAGCACAAACAAAAAATTTTAAAAAGATTAAAGGGTTTTCATAAAAGGGGAATAACCCATAACCACAGCCTTCAATACAAAGCATGAAATAAGAGGGGCTCAGTCTGTTGAGCCTCTGACTTTGGCTCAAGTCATGATCTCATGGTTTGTGAGTTCGAGCCCCACGACAGGCTGTCTGCTATAAGACTGTCAGTGAAGAGCCCGCTTCAGATCCTCTGTCCCCCTCTCTCTGTCCCTCCCACCTTGTGCTCCCCCTCCCCCTCCCCACCCCCACAAAGAAAAAGCATGAAATAAGACATAATGTGTGGTGCCCCCTTCTTCTCTGCCTTCTTTTCCTTTATCCTTTCCCACTATTCTAGTTTCCTTCAGTGTGGGAAACCGTGCAATTTGTTTGTGTGCAAGACTCTGTCACTCTGCAAAGTCACTGCGCCCTCCTTTGCATGCACAGTTTCTCAGCGGTACCTTCTGGAAGGAAAACACATTCCAGACCTAGGGGTGTGCACTGGGACTTGGAAAGTTCATTGATAACTCAATAACGATGGGTAGTAAAGTTGGGCTTGGCCTGGCCAACAGTACAAACAGTAGAGTTCCAAGTGAACAGAAGGAAAGGAAAGGTGAAGATCTGTACAGACCAGAGCAGAATTATGAAGAGGGGGAACATTCCAGAAGCGAGAAGGTTCTGGACAAGTTAATTTTCAAGCATTTGAAAATCTGAGTAATTCAACATATGTGCAGGGCCCACTGTAAGCCAGGCACTTAGGCTAAGTGTCACTTGGGGACAGTCAGCTTGCCTGCCCTCAAGGGGCTTAAGGAAGGCAGGGAATATGGACAATTACAAAATGGTTTGTTCAGTGGGGATCAGGTGCCATGAGGGCAGAGAAGAGGAAACTTACCCCAACATGGGGGCCAAAAAGATCTCCCAAGGGGGAGGTGACACTGAGTGTTTGGGAATGATAGAAATTAGCTTCTGGAGCACATTGGGGATGAGAGAGGAGGGCAGAATCCCCTAAGGAGAGGACCTAGAAAAAAGAGAGCTTGGGGTTTTTGAGATACTGCAAGACATTCAAGATGGCTGGATCTTACAAGGCTGAGCCTGGGCATGGGGGACCCCGAGGGGCTTGGGAGTCTCATCAGAGACTTTGGGCTTTATCTGAAGCACAGTGGGAGTGAGTGGAATGTTCTGAACAAAGAAGTGAGAACAACAGTTTAACATTTTGGAACAATTTGTCTGGGAGTTGCTGCAGTAAGGGAGGAGACAGCAAGCTAAAAGGCAGAACCACAGCACTGGGTGTAGAGAGAAGAGGAAGGATTCAGGAAATGTTCAGGAAGCTTGAAATGACAAGACTTGGTGACAGATGATTCCTTAGAGGACGATCTTGTATGCTCGGTCGGTTCTTTCCCTTCCTCCCTCCTTTCTACTCCCCCTTTTCATGCAACTTCCTGAGAATGGAAGAGCATTAGTGCATCTCCCAAAGTCCCTGATTTTTACCTAAGAAATACTTTTCATGAAGATTACGCTCGACTGGGGCGCCTGGGTGGCGCAGTCGGTTAAGCGTCCGACTTCAACCAGGTCATGATCTCGCGGTCCGGGAGTTCAAGCCCCGTGTCAGGCTCTGGGCTGATGGCTCAGAGCCTGGAGCCTGTTTCCGATTCTGTGTCTCCCTCTCTCTCTGCCCCTCCCCCGTTCATGCTCTGTCTCTCTCTGTCCCAAAAATAAATAAACGTTGAAAAAAAAAATTAAAAAAAAAAAAAGATTACGCTCGACTAACTGATGTTATTTACTTCTACCTTTTGTAGCACTGATAAAAAAGTTTCTTCTTTCCTTTAATTTTCATGTATGAAAGACACAATAGAAAAAAAACACTATTATTTTTAAAGTTCATATTTATTAATAAGCCATATCATACTTTAATGAGGACATGAATTTTTCATCTTCTAAATTTCCTTTTTGCACCTCATTTGGTTTGCAGGTTTGATTTGTTAGTTCACTTTACAGTTCTTAAGCTAAAAGACAACAGTTAGCACTATAGAAAGTTTTGGAATTCTGAAAGTGATTTTGTTGATTTTTTTCCCAAGAGGGTCATATCAGTATTTATGTTTTATTATTTTTTATTAAACTTAAGCTTAGACATTAGAGTTGGTAATAAAGTAATTTGAAAATAAAAATGACTAGGACTAGGTTGTTCATTTGAAGAGACTGTAGTTTTCTGACTTAGAATAAGAGTAGCAGCTAGCAATCATGAATGCCTACTATGTGCCAGATGCTGTTCTAAGCACTTTGCATATATTAATTCCTTTGGTCTTTATAATCTTATCATCACAAACTATGGGTGAGAAGCCGATGAACAGAGAGGTTGAGTAACTTGCTTAAGGTCACACAGATGGTAAGTGTCAAAACTGGGGTTTCAGCCTAGTACTTCAGCTCAGCCCCTGCTTCCTCACTTTAACTAAGGAAGTGACAATTAAAAACATTTAAAAAGATGGGCTTATATCTGTTTGGGAAAAAATTGCCTGGACCTATGGTTGATTAGATTGGAGGTAGAGTCTGAGTGGGAAGCTGGGAAGAAGCTAGAGGAAGAAGTTACTGTTGAGAGCCTAGTTTCTGGGCAGTCGCACCTCTCCAAGATAACATGATGTAATTTCATATTTGGAGCGGGTTGGAGGTGGCCCCCAAAAGATATACCCATTGGGAATGTGACCTTATTTGGAAAATTTGGTCTTTGTAGATGTAGTTAAATTATCTTGAGATGAGGCCCTAGATTATCTGAGAGAGTCCTAATCCAATGACAGTGTCCTTAGAAGAAGAGACGAGACAGAGGAGACGTGTGAAGATCGAGGTGAGTTTGGACTGTTGCAGCCACAAACCAACAAACACCAAGGATGGCTAGCAGCTGCCAGAATCTTGTACAATGCATGGGATGGGTTATCCACCAGACCCTCTAGGAGGAATCAACCCTGCCGATTCCTTGATTTCAGACTGCTAGCTCCCAGAAAAGTGAGAGAAAACATTGCCGTGGTTTTTAGCTACCATGTTTAGGGTTATTTGTTACTGCAGCCCTGGGAAACCAATACAATAGTTAATTTAAAGGTAAGATATACAGAGAAATCTTATACCAAGTGTTGGAGCCTGTTGGGGACATGTATTTGGACTATGTAAACTTTTACTGGAATTTGGTTGAAATTTTTATCTGTAAGGGCTTGTTCGCACCTAAGGACTCAGCCAAGGCTGTTGCAGGTAGAAAATACTAATTGGGAGCTTCTGGAAATCTGAGGGAAATAGGAACTGGAAGGGAATGTGGAAGGGAGAGACCAGTGTTGGGGGAAACAGAGTGCTCTGAGACCAACAGATCCCAAACTTATAAATAGCTGCTTCATTGATTTTTGACATACGTGAGTTTGCTAGCATTGTTGATATAACTTAAAAATAGTTACGGTTTCTGGGTGCCTGGGTGACTCAGTCGGTTAAGTGTTGGATTCTTGATTTTGGCTCAGGTCATGATCTCATGGTTTGTGAGATGGAGCCCATGTCTGACTCCATACTAGGCGTGGAGCCTGCTTAATATTCTCACTGTCCCTCCCTTGCTTCTCCCCTGCTTGTGCTCTCTCTCTCTCTCTCTCTCTCTCCCTCAAAAAAAAAAAGTTACAGCTTCTGGAATGAATCAGGGATTTACTCACCAGGGCTGGTTGTGCATGACAGTGATAGTAATGGTTTAAAAAATTCTGATTTCTATCTAGAAAAAATTCTACCCCTCTAAATGTAAGTGTGCTTGGTTAAGATGCATGTTGCAAATACCCCCAAAACCAAGAGCACACTGTATACACTGTATGTTAGCCAACTTGACAATAAATTATATTTAAAAAAAAAAGATGTAGGTTGCAAAGACATCTTAGGCTAGAAGATCATCATCATCTTAATGCGTTTCTATTGATCATTTATTTCTCACTTGGTCAGCATAATTACTCTGATTTATGTTTCAAATGAAGAACACACAAATGGTTCTGAGGAAGCGGGAGAAGACCAGAGCTTTGTTCTGTGATGGCAAGAGGAAGTAATAATATTCATAATAGCAAGCGGGGTGGGTGGGGTAACTCAAACCCCAAGAACACACTGCTTTCTTATTGTATTCTACGGTAAGCTCCCCCATCATATTTCCCACTACTCTTTTCCTGTCTTTCATTTTACAATGAGCAAAAACAAAATAAAAATGGGATAAGTGTAAACCATTTTATGTATCTGTAACTTCTGAGATTGCTTCTCTCTCCAGAGTCAGGCTTCTGTGTTTGCTTTCTTGAGATGGGTTAGTACTTCTAAGGGTTTTAATTGAAATATGCCATTACTGGCATATTTTCTCCATAAGCACATGTAATGGTCATAAATTATTTTAGTAGATCCCAAATCGCTATTATAATTACAGCAAGTCGAGATTCTAATTAAAGCCTTTTCTTCAATTTAGAATCTTAATTCCCATTTCTTACACTACCTTGTTGTAGGACTATAAAAGTGGTAGAAAACAAGTGTTGTCAATTGTATCTTTAAGTTTTAAGAATATCAAGTTGTTCTTTTGACATTACTGAACAGCAAAGCAGGGGGACATTTTTGAATCCCAGACAAGAAAGGAAACAGAAATAAAAAAAAAAAAAGTAATATTCAGCCAGTGGCCAAGAAAGGTGGAAAGGAACAATTCATTTCTCTTTAAATTTTGGAACCTCTTTTGACCTGACTCCTAATTTCAACAATGTCTACACTTATAATAAAGGCTAGTTCTTAAAAGATATTTATTATAAATTAAGCTCCAGTCTAAGTATAACGTCGGTATAGATTCACCCATTTCATTCTGTCACCTATCAGGCAGATGGTATTACTGTCGTCTCCATTTTAAGGTGAAGGATTGGAAACACGGAGAGGTTAAGTTATTTTTCCAAGATCACAAAGCTAGGAAGTAGCTGAGTAGGAATTTGCACAAAGCCTCAAGTGCTTACTCATTACATTTATCTCCTGTCCATGATCAAAATCAGTCCTGAGTTTGAGCCAACGCGTTATTTGCAACCAAAAATCATGGCCAGGGAACCAGCAGCATTAGGATTTCACACTCAAGAGTTTGTATTCACTATAGGAGGAGGTTTATCGCTCTCTCTGGCTCAGGAATTTAGAGTTGAAATAACACAGAGGAATGTGCTGCCTGCAGAGGGAGAAGATAATTTTGGCCAGGGATTGGGAAACTTTCTGTACAGGGTCAGAGAGTGGATATTTCTGACTCTGCAGACCATATGCTCTCTATTGCTCAACTCTGCCATTGTAGCCTGGAAGAAGCCATAGAGAATACATAAACAAATGGGTGTGGCTAGGTTCCATAAAACTTGCAAAAATTGCTGGAGGACTGGATTTGACCCAAAGGCTATAGTTTGCTTCTCCCAGTCTGAAGCGTTAATTTTTGTCCTTAAATTGTGGTGAGGTAAATTCCCTCAGGAGCTCATCAACTTTCTCGCAGTGAGTGGACAACTGTTTTATGTGGCCGTGGATGTGGCCTTAATCCTGCTCTCTCCTCCTGATCGATGCCATGGATTCTTAACCTGTGGTCCATGGACACTCTTCAGCAAGTTTCAGAGAGTCCACCAATTGGATACTAAAGAAAATATATTTCCTTTTGTGGCTTTCTTGGTATTTTGAAGAATGTGGATGAAAAATGATCCATTTGAAAGTTAGCATGGGCTGTAATTATACTCAGGTGAAGATGTATAGTCACCTCCATTCCCAGGTTAGGACATCCGATGGTTTCTTGTTGATAGGAGTTAAAGAAAATTCCTTGCAGCATGATTCTGAACATTTCTCTTTGCTTATACTGGGTCTAGTTTAGGTTGGAACAGAAAAACAAAAGTTTGTGCATTCTTTGGTTTTTCGGTTAAATATGTGCTCAAATCTTGGCTCTTCTCTTACTTACTGTGCCAATTTAATTTGGTAGATTACTTGCTCTTGCTGAGCCTCAGATTCCTCAGTGTAAAATTGGATTATAAGACTGAGTTAAAATGTGCAAACCATTGGGCACAGCATCCTGATAGAGCGAAGCCCTCATTAGTGGTGTCATGAAACACAGCGCTGGGTTCTTGTGCTTCTTGTATCTAAGGTCCTCACCCATGGAAACTGCTGGGGGAACTGTCATCCTGAACATGTATTAGACAGTGGGGTCCCTTTTGTGCAAAAGAAGCTCATTTGAGAGACTAGCACTTGATCAGGATTTGGACTTTTTCCAGGATGAAGGCCTATGATAAGGTATTCTGTAAAATTGCTTCTGGTTCTGTCAAACATAACTACCCCTTATAATTAGCGAGACTGTGGTGAGGCCATATGTCCTAGTCAAGTAGGTTTAGTTTGGAACTGAGGAGGAAAAAGCAGGGCCTTTGTCAGAACAGCATCTTTACCGAAACCATTGACAGTTCTCTCGATTTTCTGAAGCAGATCATGTTGAAATTGGCCTTTGACACGCAAGTAAATGAAATCGCTGACATATGCCAGTATGGCCAACTTTGTGTGCCCCAATCTCTTCTTTTTTTAAAAAAAAATCTTTTTAATGTTTATTTGTTTTTGAGAGAGACAGACGGGGCATGAGTGGGGGAGGGGCAGAGAAAGAGGGAGACACAGAATCTGAAGCAGGCTCCAGGCTCTGAGCTGTCAGCACAGAGCCCGATGTGGGGCTCAAACTCACAAACCATGAGGTCATGACCTGAGTCAAAGTCAGACACTTAACTGACTGATCCACCCAGGCCCCCCTCCCAATCTCTTCTTCTTAGGACACTAGTCAAACTGGATTAGAATCCCCCTCCCTCCACAGTGGCTTTGTTTTAATTTAATCACATCTTTAAAGGCCCAAATACAATCACATTTTGAGGTGAATTTAAGCGGGGACACAATTCAGCCCATAGTCTCCCATTTCTTGTCTGTTATGAGCCAGCTTCCTCAATGGTCCCTTTAATTCTGTAAGCTCCTCCCACCCTTGCATGTTCTTCTTATTTAAGTTATCCAAAGTCGGCTTTTTTTTTTTACTTGCCACTAATGCACACCCACTGTAGTGTAGACTGACAAATGTCCCCATGGGATTATGTAAACCCCGACATGATGGAGAAGTATGGCGTGGAAAGGTTCAGGCTTTAAGAACTGGTTTTTCTTGTCTAAAGTTTATTGAATCAAAATCTCTTTTCAATGGCAGCTGGTGAGAGAGACACTGATGATACTGGAATGACTGGGATGAGCTAGTGAGACACTTGTGAATGGAATTACCAGTAACATTATCTTCTTCAACATTTGCATTTATAATCCTGAGTTGCCAAAGCAAAGCTGGAGGTATTATAATTCCAGACTTCAAGTTATATTAAAAAGCTGCAGTAATCAAAACACTATGGTACTAGTACAAAAATAGACACATAGATCAATAGAACAGAAAACTCAGAAATAAATCCATAATTATATGGTCAAGTAATCTTTGACAAAGCAGGAAAGAATATGCGATGGAAAAAGTCTCTTCAACAAATGATGTTGGGAAAACTGGACAGCTACATGCAAAAGAATGAAACTGGATTACTTTCTTATACCATACAGAAAAATAAACTCAAAATGGATTAAAGACATAAGTGTGAGACCTGAAACCATAAAAATCCTAGAAGAGAGCATAGGTAGTAAGGTCTCTGACATTGGCCATAGCAGCTTCCTTCTAGATATGTCTCCTGAGGCAAGGGAAATAAAAGCAAAGATAAACTATTGGGACTACATCAAAATAAAAAGCTTCTGCACAGCCAAGGAAACAACCAACAAAACTGAAAGGCAACCTGTGGAATGGAGAAGATATTTGCAAACGACATATCTGATGAAGGACTGGTATCCAAAATCTATAAAGAATTTATACAACTCATCACCCCCAGAGCAAATAATCCAACTAAAAATGGGCGGAAGACATGAATAGACATTTCTCCAAAGAAGACATCCAGATGGCCAACAGACACATGAAAAGGTGCTCAACGTCACTTATCATCAAGGAAATGCAAATCAAAATTACAATGAGATATCACCTCACACCTGTCAGAATGGCTAAAATAAAAAATACAAGAAACAACAAGACTTGGTAAAGATGTAGGGAAAAAGGAACCCTCTTGCACTGTTAGTGGGAATGCAAACGGGTGTAGCCAATGTGGAAAACAGTATGAAATTTTCTCAAGAAACTAAAAATAGAACTACCCTACAATCCAGTAATCACACTACTGGGTATTTACCCACAAAATACTGAAACACTAATTCAAAGGAATATATGCATCCCTATGTTTATAGAAGCATTATTTACAATAGCCAAGATATGGAAGTAGACTCTTTTTTTTGAGAGAGAGAGAGCAGGCGACAGTGCATTCAAGCTAGATGTGAAAGCAAGAGAGTGGGGGGAGGGGCAGAGGGACAGGGAGAGAGAGAATCTTAAGTGGGTTCCATACCTAGTGTGGAGCCTGATATGGTGCTGTTGTCAGCCTAGAGTCAGGGCTTGTTGTGGGGCTCGATCTGCCCATGCCATCATGACTTGAGTTAAAATCAAGTGTTGGATGCTGAACTGACTGAGCCACCCAGGAACCCCAAGAAATAGACCCTTATCTATAGAGAACAAACTGATGGTTACCAGAGGGGAGTGGGTGGGAGGATGGGTTAAATAGGTGATGGGGATTAAGGAGGGCACTTGTTGTGTTGAGCACTGAGTGATATATAGAAGTGTTGAATCACTATATTGTATGCCTGAAACTAATATAATACTCTATGTTAATTATACTGGAATTAAAATTAAAAAATGCACTTATTAATTAATTTTGTCATTTACTGTGTGAGTGATAAATGCTGCCTTTTCAGAAATAATCCCATGACATTTTACACACGGCATAACAGACTTAAGTCTTTCTCTGAGAAAACAAGGAAGGAGGAAGAGAGTGCAGGGCTGGTGAAATGGAGAACACGCTGTGGATACTCATTCCATACGATGGCGATCTTCCCACCAGGGTGAGGCTGGCGCCTGTGAACTCTACTCACGGATCACAGGCACCACACCTGCTTCATTTCATTTAATGCTCACAGCCAAACTGTGGGAGGATCAAGGTCACCCACAGAGGAGGTGTTGGGGGATGAGGAACAACTTTGCAGTGAGAACTGGGAAACGGTCACATCATGAGCCATCAGCTAGAGGTGAGCAAGTTTCTGAAACAGCTCAGCTGAGGACAAAGAGACCATACTTGTGGGTGGCATCCCATTTTTAAGACATTAGCTAGCAAACCTTGTGGCTTTTTAGTAGGAGAAGGAACATAGATCAGAGGATTCTTGTTTTGTTTTATTTATTCATTTATTTATTTATTTTGTTGGATGCCCCACTATTGGAATTTATCTTGTTGTTCCTGTGGTAAGACTGGGGGTTTGGGAGGAAGACCACACACGTAAAACATTATTTTTATTACACTGTATCAAGAGTATGTACTATCAGCAAATAATGCATGAATGTTGATGTTGACCTTGTTCAGCAGCTGAGGTAGCGTTTGGCAGGTTTCTCCATTGTACTGTTACTCTTCCCTCCCTTTCCCTAAAGCACTCTTTAGAAGGAAGTCGCCACACGCAGCCTGTACCTAAGGAGTGAGGAGAGGTTTCTTCTCAAGGCTGAGGGTTAGCAAATTAAGCACAAGGAAAATCAAGGGATGTTTGTCCTAAAATGACCAATCACCGGGTGCCAGCTGATAAGGGAAGCCAGAGAAACCAGGCAGATAGAATTGGGCAATTCAGACTTAATGAGGATAGACAGTTAATTTAGCAGGAATAAGTGACTGGAGTGGAGTATACATTGGCAGATTGTTGGAGTTGGGGCTGTTAAAAATGATGTTGAGAAAAAAAAATAAATAAATAAATGATGTTGAAATACAAGCAGAAGCCAGGTGAAGGTCCCTGGAGCTGCAAAAGGGGTGTGACAGAAACCCCCGGAAACACAGCATGATGGCTGTTCCAAGGAGTGTTTCTACTTTACTACAAGTGTAAGGCTATGAGTTAACATCGTTATACTTAGAAACAACTTCTGCCGCATAAAAATTTATCAGGACTTGAAAAAAGTTTTCACGTCCTTATAAAGCAACTAGACTACAGATCACAGTTTAACACTCTGCAATATTCTTTTAAAAAATGTGCATTTTTATTTCTTCTTTCTGCGTGAATGCCTTTGCCAATTGCTTGACTGAACAACGAAATTAGGCTTATCAGTTTCTTTTTGTTTATAGCTGATTTTACAGTCCAGCTTATCATTAATACTGTTGCCATCTGAATTCACAGACCAAAAACCTTCCCATGAGCCTTCTCTTCTAAATTCACTTTAGAACCATCCGTGTTCATATAATATCATTTCAAAAAAACTGAAGTTAAGGCCTCAAAGAAACTGTATCTTCCATTCAGAGATTTTCTTCATTAACAAATAGTATCACACCCATGTTACCTCATTTGTTAGGAAGTCAATATGTAAACAAAGAAATAAATGGGAAGAGGTCATTTTCATCCATTTAATTCTTCTTGAATACAGAGTTCCTTGACAGTCAAATTTCATTCTGCTTCCCAGTTTTCCAAGAGAAAAGCAACAGCAGCAGCAAAGTGGACACAGGGCAGAGGCCCCACACCACCTTCGCCAAGGCAGAGCTCGCTCAATCTGTGCACAAAGGGACACAGTAGCCCATGCTGGGAGAGGGCGGCAGAAGGGGGAATACTCTGGGGGTGCAACAGAGCCTTCTTGAGTATTCTATCCTAGGGGCGTCTGGGCAGCTCAGTTGGTTAGGCGACTGACTTCAGCTCAGGTCATGATCTCACTGTCCGTGAGTTCGAGCCCCGTGTTGGCCTCTGTGCTGACAGCTCAGAGCCTGGAGACTGCTTTGGATTCCGTGTCTCCCTCTCTCTCTCCCCCTCCCCTGCTCATGCTCTGTGTCTCTCTGTCTCTTGATAATAAATAAATGTTAAAAAAAAATTAAAAAAAAAAGAGTATTCTATCCTATATAAGTCACTTTCTTTCTTTCTTTTTAAATGTTTATTTATTTTAGAGAGAGAGACAGAGTGCCAGCAGGGGAGGGGCAGACAGAGAGGGAGACACAGAATCTGATGCAGGCTCCAGGCTCTGAGCTGTCAGCACTGAGCCCGATGAGGGGCTAGAACCCACAAACAGCGAGATCATGACCTGACCCAAGTCGGACGCTTGACCGACTAAGCCATCCAGGAGCCCCGCCCCATATAACTAACTTTCATAAACAGCTCATGCTTCCCTCGGGAAGCATCTACAAGTTACTTCTCTAAAGGGCTACACCAGCATGTTTGCTAGCTCTTCCTGGTCACAGAGCAGCTTGAAAGGCTCGTCTCATGTACTCAATTGCCTGGATTTCAGCACCTCAGGCCTCTTGACAAATCCCAACAGCATGTTCTTAGATTCTGACCGAGTCCTCTGACCCTTGCTCCCACATGTTGCTGGCATCACATAACACTACTGGCACCACATGGTCAAGTTTGGACTCTGTGGTGCAGCAGGTCACACGGGGGCTTTGTGGAGACAGTCCCCGAGAGCTCCCTAGCTGGTTCAGGGAGGGATGCTGGTCACCAAGGGGCATTGGTCTCTCTCTTCAGGGATGTACTGCCTGGTAGTCTGAAGAAAAATCCACTGCAGCCCAGCTCCTGAGTGGCAGAACATGGAACTCATCACAGACAAATTGTATTGATACGATTCTCTTTCTCACTCTGGCTGAGCTTTCCCGCCAGACACAAAGAGTTCACATGTTATTTGAGTGGGACTTTGGCATGTTGATACCATGTCTCTAAAAGACCTTGGCTGGGTGGGCATCATAGATGATATGGTTCCTCACATCATCTGTGTATCTATAGAGATGCTTCCCGCTTGCCAACTGGACTCAGAAGAACATGAGTGATTGTTGTGCACATGGCCGTGTATGTGTAGCAACAATCCAAATCTTTGTAAAGATGAAAGCTACAAATAATTATGGAATAGTTTGAGGATGAAGTAAGTTACAGTAAAGAAATTTTGTATTTGACAAAAAGTAAGTCACTGTACACTTGGGAATGTATGTGTATGTGTATGTGTGAGCACATGTCTGTCTATGTATCTATCGATCATCTATGTATTTGAATATAGCCTATTCAGTTATTCATTCAGTCAGCCATTCATTCTCTATTATGTCTCCATTAACATGCTGAACACTAAGGACACATTTATGAATAAAACAAAGACCTGGCCCTCAAAGAACTGTAATCTACTGAATGAGGTGGATGTGGTTAAAGAGAAAAGCTAAATATTTTTATTTCTAAACATATACACCTCCTTCTAAAATGCATCTTTCCACTTTCCTTCCGTTCGCCTATCTAGATGTCTGAACTTTGATAACAAGTTGGAAGGGAAAGAAAGAAGTATTTGAGGCTTCTGGCTTTGGAGAATCAGGAAGTTAATCTGAGTGACCTCCAACTCCAGGCTTCAAAACCTGTAGGCTGATTGCACCCCAAAACTTCAGGCTTCATTGCTGACCAAAGGAAGCCACAACTCTACTTACCATCAGGCAACAACAGCTTGACTGAGGAGTTTGAATGCCTCTCACCTGGCCCTGTACCATCCATTAATGTAAAAAATACCTTGATAAGTCTTGCGCACACGAGAACAACATCTGTAGTTTAAAACGAAGAACTGCGAAGTGCTTCCCATTCCACAGTCTTCTTTGTTCCACTTTAAATTATCAGGATTTCATAAAAACAGCTTGCTGTTGTCCAGCAGACCATGCTGAGGTGCCAAACCGAGATGGCTGCCAAACAGTTCTTGGGGAGATAAGAAATTGATCCTGAGGTTCAGAAGTTGCTTGCCAATGCCCAGGAGTCAGCAAACCTGGCTCATTACCAATTTTTGGAATTTATTTTATGGAGCACTCTTATCCTCCTTCATTTATGTATTGTCTATGTCTGCTTTTCCATTATAGTGGCAGAGTTGAAGCGTTGCAAAAGAAACCATATGGCCCACAAAGTCAGAAGTGTTTACTATCTGGTCCTTAACAGAAAAAGCTTGCGGAAAACTGCTAGGCTGGACAAGGTGCTTCTATGGCCATATTGAGACATTTTGGGTCCATTTTCATTTAGCAAAAAGTTACTAAATTCCTATTATGACTCTGGCATTCTTCTAGGCAATAAGATTACATAAGACAACAAAAATAGACAAACATTTGTACTTTATATACTAGTTTCCTAATATATCCAGTTGTATTCCTAGCAACAAATCACCATAAACTGGTTTCATAAACTTCCCTCACAGTCTGGAGGCCAAATGTCTGAAATCAAGTGTTAGCAGGATTGGCTCCTTCTAGAGGCTCCAAGGTAGAAATCATTCCATGGCTCTCTCGTGGCTTCTCGTGGCTTCTATGGGCTGCCAGCAATCTTAGGTGTTCCTCGCCTTGTAGCTGCAGTATTGCAATCTGTGGCGACCAATCTGTTCTCTGTATCTGTGAGCTTGGGGCTTTTTCAAAAGATCCCACATAAGTGAGATCATATGGTCTCTGTCTGTGTCTCGATTATTTTGCTTAGCATAGACCCCCTCAGGTTCCATCCATATTGTTTCAAGTGGCAAGATTTTTTCTTGTTTATGGCTGAATAATATTCTATTGTGTGTGTGTATGTGCATCACATTTTCTTTATCTATTCATTCTTTGATAGATGCTTAGGTTGTTTCCATGTCGTGTCTTTGGTAAATAATGATGCTATGAACATGGGGGTGCATATATCTTTCAAGTGAGTATTTTCATTTCCTTCAGATAAATACCCAGAAATGGAATTGATGACTCTTTGTCAATACTTTTAATGTTACTATTTTTACTGGCAAAGACATTGAGTGGAAGAAATGTTAATCAACTGGGCCAAACTCACACTGCTAATAATGAGGAGAGCAAAGATTTAAATCCAGGAATTTTGGGCTTTGGAGTCCACAATGGGCTTAACCATTATGCTTTTATGCTGTGTTGGGGTTCAGCGGAGCCCGGGCATCCTCACACTGCTTCCCTTGCTTCTTTCCAAATACTCTATTCATCAAATCTCAAGAGTAGCTTACTTTCTTCTTGCAGGAAATTCAGCCTGCACCTGGAAGAGCAGAGGGAAAGGAGAAAGCTAATTGTCCAATCATTCCAGTGGAATGACCACGTTGCCCTAAGTGACCGAAGGCAAAAATCGTGATGACAAACAATAATAATGATGATGATAGCTAGTGTTTGTTGCGTCCTAAGTGCCCTGCATGTTCTTCATATGAACCAGGCCCAGAGATTTGCAGGACCTGAGGCAAGAATATGAATGGAGGCCACATACCTTATGTCTAAATACTTACAGGTTATAAATCAAGCTAACAAACCTTGAAATACTATTAAAATATTCTATCTTTCAATCTTTAAAATCTTTAAAGATTTTTTAAATCTTTAAGACAACTGAAGGCCATGTTTACATTTCGAATCCTTAGATTTCTTGGAGTTTGCATAGGGGATATGGTGTTGCGAGGTAAGCTGGCCCCAGTCCTCCCCCTGCTCTGTGCAGCACCCCTGGGGGCGCACTGCCACAGGCCCAACTTCCTCCACACATTGGCCAACAACTGCTCCTTGGTGCCTTCTCAGGTGTGGAGATGTACCCTTGTAGACTCACAGGAGGAAGAATGCAGCAGTGAGGCTTACACAGGCCATAGAAATGGGTGCAGGGCCACATGGCCAGGGTTCTGGGGTGCTGACTACCCAGAACTTGGCCTAGGAAGCAGCGCCGTGGGCCTCAAGTGACCACATCCCCTGCCCCTCCCTGTCTCAGACTCCTCACCCCTTTGGGAAAGGCATGGATGGAGGCAGGTCAGGGAATCCCAGATGCACAGGCTCAGAACATGCATATATTATGTCATTTAGAATTGGAGTTGGCATCAAAGCCCTGTGAAGTAAGCATTAGTATCGTCCCCTCATACACAAGAGGGGCTAAATAACTTGCCTGCCAGCGGAGTCCGCTGGGGTGATCTGACTTAAAGTTCTGCTCCTAATACAATGCTATAGCCTCCCCCAAAAGAGAACACGGTTTCCTCCCAACTCATGCATCTGCTACAGGCATCTGGACAACATAACATCAAGAAAATTTTTCCCAAAGCCCCTCTATTGAGATATAGTTTAAATTAGCGAGAGTCCATATAAAATGACCCTACTTAAGTGTGAAAATTCCTTGGCAAGTATCACATTTCTTAAAAACCTGAGAGAAAATATCTCAGAGATTAAGGTTCTTCTCTACTACAAAAGTTTATTTTCAATAACCTGCTTTAATGCAGACTACAACAGCCCGGGCTGTGCCAGGGTGAGAAGACTTTGTCCCTCTGATCTGGGCAGGGCAAGTCCTTTTCCCCCCGAGACTGGTAAATTAAGCAAATGAGGGACCATGTGCTTTTCTGGCCTTCACGAGATGCAACTAGAGGCCAGTTTGCTCTGGCTCTGTGGAAATCCTGGGCTGCTGACCAGGGACCTTTACAAAAGAGGCAGTGCAAACTGCTGATACCTGACAAAATCATAACCCTGAGAACCAAGAGCCAAACTCTGGTGTAGCTCGGTACAAAGACCAGGCCCTTAACATGCCTTCTCAAGTCCTGTTTAAGGAGCATCACTGCTGACTCAGAGAATGGAGTAATCCCTCACACATAGAGACAGTCTCTCATTCATAGGCTGGTAGAATCTGCAATTACAAACGTAATTATTTTGACAGGCTGCTGGGCACGCAGTGCTTATAGCAGTCAGACACCCGCAGCTCTCAGTTACACTTTCTGATGCATGACCAAAGGGAATTTATCAGGAAATGCAAATCAACGATGTTTAGCGAAGCTTTAAAACTGTCTTCTAAAACTTTTAAAACTTTGTTTAATCGCTATATAAAGAGTGTACTTTTGCTAACCACCCCTCATAGCTTGTAAATGACAGGCAAAATGACGTTTCCCATTCTGATTCACATCAACTTAAAAAGATGAGAATTTTCAGGTTTTGAGTCAATTACTGTTTACTATGGATTCATTTCTTATTTTAATCACATGCAGAAAAGATAACCTCTTTTGTATTACAAAGAATTAAATTCTGGGGCTCCTGGGTGGCTCGGTAGGTTAAGGGTCTGACTTCAGCTCAGGTTATGATCTCACAGTTTGTGGGTTCAAGCCCCACGTCGGGCTCTGTGCTCACAGCTCAGAGCCTGGAGCCTGTGTCGTATTCTTTGTCTCTCTCTTTTGCTGCCCCTCCTCTGCCTGTGCTCTCTCAGTCAAAAATCAATAAACATTAAAAAAAATAATAATTTAAAAAGACCCAAAGAATTAAATTGTGCCTTTTTAACATGTAAATAAATTCATAGCAACCTGCTGTGAGTACCTGTAAGTAACAATAATGATGGAGGGCAGACACAATCTTGCCGTGCTGTAGTTAAGAAAATTTCAAAGCTATAGGTAAACTTATCGTTTGCATTTTGAAAAATAACTTTTTGAAAAACCAAAGCAACTGATCTGGTGTGGGGAGTGTAGCCTGAATTCTAAAACAGAAGAGTTGTTTGAAGTGGCTTTTCCAGAACTGTTTTCAAAGCAGTCAACAGCCAAAAAGAAATTCAACCTCTGGGCAAACGGGTTCACAATGGCACCTCGTATCTGGGCCTGGGCTACTGTATTCCGAGGGTTTGTCGCTCTTTAGGACGTAGCACAGTATGAAAGGAAAGGCTTGTGGAGATCCACCATCAGACCCACCGAGGAAAAAATTACTCATCAGAGGAAAGTGTGACTAACATGTTCTGCAAATTTTTATAGTTTTGTTAACAACATGAAGGGTAGCAGAATCTGCCACCCCAAAATATCCCACTTTGGCATAAGGATTATTTTGAGCTGAAGGCAATTGAGAAGAAGCAGATGCAGGAAATGTTCCCAGCCCTCCCCCTATTTGCTTAAATGCAGGACATAAATTTATAAAGGTGCTCCCCCACCCCCAACCAGGAGGGACAGAAGTTAATCACCAGAGACAATCCTTATCTAGATCCTTATCTGCCTGGATGTGGCACCAGAGGAACCTCCGAGACAAACCCTTACTAATGAGCCCCTATGTCCCATTAGTTTCCCTATATATTTGCCTTCCTGTAACTTGCTTCCCCTAGAAGCTCAGAGTCTGTTTCCTTTGTCTCATCACTGCTCTACGAAGTTATTGTCCTTTGCTAAGATGCTATATAAGCTTAAATTCTGAATTACTCATTGTTGAGTGCTCTCTCATGTAGGCACCACGCACATATTGATAAGCTTTTTTGTTTTTCTCTTGTGAATCTGTCTTGTGTCAATATAATTTACGGGGCTTCAGCCAATGAGCCTAAATGGGTGGAGGAAAAAGAAAATTTCCTTCCTCACAAACAGAACCGAGGTTCTTATAATTTAAAAATACCACTGCATATCCATTTTTTTCATTCACTCATTCTTTCTCAAATACTTATTTAGAACTTAAGTGGTAAGTCATTTGCCAGGTACCAGTGAATATGTGATTTTCTGTCTCAAGAAACTTGAGATTTGCTGGGGGGATGAATAGTGACTCCCCCCAAAGATACAACTAGGTATCCCGTGAGTGTGACCTTATTTGGAAAAAAGGGTCTGCACATGTAATAAATTTAAGGGTCTTGAGAAGAGATCATGCTAGATTATCTAGGTGGGTCCTAAATCCAGTGCCAAGTATCCTTCTAAGAGACACCCAGAGTAGAGATGTAAAGAGAAGCGAAGGTCACATGCAGACAGAGGCAGACTGCTATGCAGCCACACATTCGGGGCCACCAGAAGCTAGAAGAGGCAAGGAAGGCTTCTCTCCTAGAGACTTGGAGGGAGCAAGGCCTTGCCAACAACTTGATTTTGGAATTCAAACCTCCAGAACTATGAGAGAATAAATTTCTGTTGTTTTTAGCCACCCAATTCGTGGTAATTTATTGTGCCAGCCCTAGGAAACTCATGCAAGGAATAAAAACAAGAAAATAAATAAGATACAGTGTAATAAATATTAATTATTCACATAGTAACTCTGCTCTGGGGAAACAGTTTTTTCCTCTAAATCTCCATAGTTTGTATAAGAAGTAGTAATACAATTTAGTATGAGGATTCACTGGGGCATAGAAGTTTCTTAATTAAGTTTCTTAACTGAAGGTTACAGTTCTGAGAGTGCTGGTACAGCAGGACCTGCAAGGGCATGCTTATCTTGATTATTTTTCTTGCATTGAACAAGTTGGCCTAATACTGGCCCCAAAACCTTCATGTATTTTATGAAGAACTTAATGTACCAAGCTTGCTGATAAAAAGAAAAAAAAAAAAAGGAAGGAAGAAAGGGAAAAAAACAGAGATACTGATTTAATGTACAATTATAAATAGGTGTGTTGTTTTTGATATGCAGAAAGTATAAAAGGAGGTCTTTTAGGTTACATTCCAAATAAGTATCATATTTCCATTTCTAAAAAAATTGCTCATCACATACTGATCCCATTTACTAAAATCTGTGCATTACAGATGCACGTCTTAATGTGAGGATTTATATGTTCTCTAATTTTAAAACATCTTAGTGTAAAAGTGAATGATATTTGTAACCTGAAGACACTGTTCAAAGAATTCAATTTTAGCTCCCTTAATCCTCAATATTTTAATCTCAGGCTTTGTCAAAGTTTTTGCTCTAATACATAACCATTTCATAGGATGAAAAAACATCTGGAAGAATTGTCAAAATGTTTCTTCTTTTTTCTCTTCTTTTTTCCCCTTTCTTCTTCCTCCCCCTCCTCCTCCTGCTTCTGCTTCCTAATCGTCAAAACCATGCTTCAATTTATCTACAAACTCCCAGGCTTCTTTTGAAAGACTGACCTTATACTCCATGACTTGGGACTTTTTAAAAAGCTGGGCAAAGCAACATGAAAAATTTTAAAGCAGGTTTCAGATTTACTGAAATTTACTTTAAATTTACTTAAACTTCAGTAAGATCTAGACTAAAACTATCCCTAACTTACTAGATTCTGGTCTAGTAAGTTCCTGATCTGTTGAGTTCCTATATTTACATGCACTTGACAGACTGTTGGATGATAGGCTCTTATTTTGGCCTCATGGATATCGGTCTGAAATCATTAGAGTGAAGCCCTACAATGCCAGGCAGGTGTTCGTGCCTGCCTCATTCAAGGATCCTGGTCTGTGACTTCTGTGCAGTAGAGAGTCCTTGTGTCAGACTTGACCTGGAAACTGCTGGCTTTTGTGAGCAAAGACAAAGTAGAGCCTTATGGATTTCTTTACCCAAAGATCTGATGATTGGGAACATTTCCAGAAGACTGTGTATAACTGCAATCTAGAGCTTTTCATATTCAAACATGTTCAAACTACCTATTTATCAGTTTCCTAGCTTCCTGTCCTATAGGCTGGGTCTGAAGAGCTTCTTTATATTCAATATAGATAGATACAACTATACATTTTTTTTTCCTGAACTTATCCTTAGCATATTCACAAAGCAACCTGGAGAGGAAGGTCATTCATCTTACCTTCTGAGAAACTTCTAGCTTCTAATTTACTTTTTAATATGAGATATATCCTTTCATGTCATTGATTTTCTATCAGCTCTAAAAATTATGTGACATCTCTAGGCATGAGAAGCAATGTAGCCTACTTATGAACAAGAGTTCAGGCTTTTGTTTGAGAAAGACAAATTATTTAAGTCTTTAGATCTGTTCTAATACACTAGCCACCTGTGTCTACTGAGTGCTTGAACTGTGGGTTTCAATTGAGGCATCCTATAAGTAAAAAATACAACATTGCATTTTAAAGATATGGTATGAAAAAAATAATATGAAATATCTCATTACTAGCTTTTTAAAATTTTTTTATTTTTTTTTCAACGTTTATTTATTTTTGGGACAGAGAGAGACAGAGCATGAACGGGCGAGGGGCAGAGAGAGAGGGAGACACAGAATCGGAAACAGGCTCCAGGCTCTGAGCCATCAGCCCAGAGCCCGACGCGGGGCTCAAACTCACGGACCGCGAGATCGTGACCTGGCTGAAGTCGGACGCTTAAACGACTGCACCACCCAGGCGCCACTCATTACTAGCTTTTTAAAAAATATTGATTCCACATTGAAATGATGATATTTTCATTACATTGTGTTTAATAAAATATATATTAATTTGGGGCACCTGGGTGACTCTTGATTTTAGCTCAGGTGATCTCACAGCTTGTGGGATCGACCCCCCCTTTGGGCTCTGTGCTGACAGTGTGGAGCCCGCTTGGGATTCTCTCTCTCTTTGCACCCCTCCCCTGCTTGTGCGTGCTTTATTTCTCTCTCTAAATAAAAAAAAATAAACATTAAAAAAATAAACTTAATTTCATGTTTTTTTAAAAAATATGACTACTAGAAAATTTAAAATTACCCATGTAAGTTATGAGTGTGGCTCACATTTTCTCTCTATTGGACATCACTGTTCTAAATTTTTTTTTTTTAACGTTTATTTATTTTTGAGACAGGGAGAGAGACAGAGCATGAACAGGGGAGGGTCAGAGAGAGGGAGACAGAATCTGAAACAGGCTCCAGGCTCTGAGCTGTCAGCACAGAGCCCGACGCAGGGCTAGTACTCACAGACTGCGAGATCATGACCTGAGCCGAAGTCGGCCGCTTAACCGCTTAACCGACTGAGCCACCCAGGAGCCCCATGGACATCACTGTTCTGGATCTCAATTTCCTCATCGAGCAAGTGGAGATGATAACAGTAATTACCTAGTTTGGTTGTTGTGCTAATGACAACCTTTAGAGCATAGATAATGCTCAGTAAATGATGATAATAATGTACAATGTAAGTACTTGTATCAGGGTTCTTCAAAGAAACAGAACCAATAGGGTAGATAGATACATACATACATAGACAGATAGATATAGATATGAATATACATATATGGAAAGAGAAAGAGAAAGAGAAAAAACTTAAAAAAATTTTTTTAATGTTTATTTATTTTTGACAGAGAGACAGAGACAGAGTGAGAACAAGGGAGGGGCTGAGGGAAGGGGAGACACAAAATCCTAAGCAGGCTCCAGGCTCTGAGCTGTCAGCACAGAGCCCGACGCGGGGCTTGAACTCACAAACAGTGAGATCATGACCTGAGCCGAAGTCGGCCACTTAACTGACTGAGCCACCCAGGTGTCCCAAGACAGAAAATTTGTATAAGGAATTGGCTCACATGATTATGGAGGCTGAGTAGTCCCGATGATCTGCCACTTGCAAGCTGGAAACCCAGGAAGCTGATGTTGTAGCTCCAGTCCAAACCTGAAGGTTTGAGAATCAGGGGAGCTGATGGTATAAGCCTCAGTCTGCATGCAGGAGGAGAAGACTTAAGTCTCACCTCAACAGTCAGGCAGAGTGAGAATTTGGTCTTCCTCCACTTTTTTGTTTCATTCAGGCCCTCAACTGATTAGATGATGCCCACCACATTGGGGATGACAACATGCTTTACGTAGTCTGCAAATTCAGATGCTAATTTCTTCAGAAAACACCCTCACAGACACATCCAGAAACAATGTTTAACCAGATATCCCTCAGCCAGTCAAGCTGACACATAAAATTAGCCATCATAATACTGTCATAATGTTATTGTTGGACATTTATCTTCTAAGGTAGAGAATTAGTGAAGTGTTTATGTGTTATAAGTAGAAGGCAGATGATTGTCAGCAATACAGTCTACTTGAAGTGTATTAATTTTTCAAGAACACTAGGGCACTAGAAAGTGCAGCAGACCAAAATTGTTCCAGTTAGGTTCCTCAAAAGGTTAAATAAACACAGTTGCCATATGATCCAGAAATTCTACTGTGGAGTAAATATCCAAGAGAAATGAAGACATGTGTGCAAACAAAAATTTGCACATGAATGTTCATACTGGAGGTATTTATACTAGCTCCAAAGTGGAAAGAACCCACTGATGGATGGATAAAATGTGATATATATTAATACAATGGAATATTATTCAACAATATAAGGGAATAAAGTATTGTTATATGCAACGTGAAAGAACCTTGGAAACATTATGCTAAACAAAAGATGCTAGTTACAAGAGACCACATTTTATATGATTCCATTTATATGAAATGTCCAGAATAGGCAAACCTATAGAGACAGAAAGTAGATTAGTGGCTCCCTAGGGCTGGAGGTGGTTGAGGTAAATAGGGAATGACTGCTAATGGGTGTGGGATTTCTTTTAAGGGTGATAAAGGTGTTCTGGAGTTAGTGGTGATGCATAATTCTGTGAATAAACTGCAAATCACTGCTTTGCATACTTTAAATGGGTGAATTGTATGGCGTGTGGATTATATCTCAATAAAACCGTTATAAAAAAAGGCTTCTACCATCCCATACCCATTAGGATGGCTACTATTAAAAAACAGAAAATAACAAATGTTGGTGAGGATGGGGATAAATTGGAACCCTGTGCACTGTTAGGAATGTAAAATGGTAGAGCCACTAAGTTTGTTCACTCTGTGGCTCACATATTTATTTTCTCCATTGTGTCACCTCTTTTTCCGCTTCTACTGGTTTTTTTTTCCCCTCTTTTGGCCACAGACTGCATTTCTTGCTTCTTTGTGTGTCCTATAATTTTTTGTTTTATTTAGACATTTTATGTAATAGAATAGCAGCAATGGAGGTCAATAATATTTACACAGTCCTTCTGGTAGCAGGCTATTAACTGAGAAGCTAGGTCAGTCTGCTCTGTTGTGTCTGAATCTAGGTTTTCTTGTAGCTTTACTTTGATTTGGTTCATTACTAGTTGCAAACGTTTTGAGAGTAGGATCAAGTTTCCTCTTGCAAACTTTGGGTGTGAGCTCTCGTGAAATTCCAGAATTATCCTTGTGCTCTAAGTTCAAGTAGCCCACTTTTGAAACTGTAGGAGGGCTCTCTGCTCCAGAGCCTGGATATCAGCTCTCTACACAGCAGGGGAGTCTGTCTTGCTCTCTAGGCCTGTCCCAGGTTTTCTGCACCCAGGGAGATCTCATTCTGCGGGAGACGCTTGTGGGAGTTCCACTTGGTTCTCCTGCCTCACTCTAGCTCTTGACATCTTAAAGTCTGAAGTTACTGTGAGTGGGAAAGGAGCTCTCGTCAGCTCTTCTGCTCCACATGGCATAGCCCCAACTGATTTTTCTCAGCTGTCTGTTCGTTCTCACAATCAGGTGAAGATCCATGCCAAAAAACAGGGGAGTGGGTACAGATTTATCTGTGGCTTGGGTCCTTGGAATTGTAATCTGTAATGCCAATCTACAAATTCAACCAGCATTTGGAAGTTAACGAAAAAGGTCAACCCTCTCATATTACAGATCAGAAAGTGGTAATGTGGCAAAATTCAATGGTTTTCCAAGGTTTCCAGCTAGTTCAGTGTTCTTTTGATTACTTTTGCTAAACTAACTTTCTGATCACATAAAACGCCTTTCCTGTTGATGTGACATTGGCAGGAACTACATTCAATCCCAATTAAGTATCTCTCTTTTCCAGAGACTCTGAAGCATCGGAGATTCACATGTGCAGATAGTGAATCAGGATGGATCCCACATATCGTATGTACCATTCTTCACACTGTATCTCAAGAAATAAATATGGAACTTCGTTCCTATTTAGTTAAAGTTTTTCATTTTGCATTGATAGATATGACTGGAAATTTTTACTCACAATAGAAAATAACGGAAGGTCACTCTTCAAATTCCTGTCTCAAGCATCTATAAATTCACGGATTGTTCAGTATAAAGAACATATCCTTAAAAAAATTTTTTTTAATGTTTATTTTTGTGAGAGAGAGAGACACACAGAGTGCAAGTAGGGGAGGGGCATAAAGAGGGAGACACAGCATCTGAAGCAGGCTCCAGGCTCTGAGCTGTCAGCACAGAGCCCAACGGGGGGCTCAAACCCACAAGCCGTGAGATCAGGGCTAGAACCCATGAGATCATGACCTGAGCCGAAGTCAGATGCTCAACTGACTGAGCCACCCATACACTACTAAAGAACATCTCTTTTTAAGTTTATAGCCATTTTTAGTTTTTCCTTGTTCCCTAGTTATTTATCCAATTTCTCCATCTGTATTCTCAATTATTCTAATAAGCTCTATCCCATATATTATTTCTGCCTTTGCTAATGCTGTCTACTTTTCCTCCATCTCAACCCATTCAAGTTTTTATTCGTTTGGGATTTATACTTTTGTACTAAAGTAAATACATTATCTTATTCTGGCTTGTGAATGAATAATCAGATCTATTACTTATTTAGACATCTCTCATTATTTCAGCTTCTTCAACTGGAAGACATTTTAGTCATTTGAAATATGACCGAAACATGAAAAAAGGAGACAAAGTATATGTCTCTTTCTGGATAAAAATAAGAGGTCAAAAAATTTGTAATAGATCAATGTAAGCCATAAACATGCCTTCCTATTCAAAAAGGATAGTCATAAAACTGACACTTGTTATCAGAATAAAAGATTATTCCCATTTATTTGGCTGATGAAATTCTGACCCTAAACTATACAGTGCTAAAGCAGGTAGCTAATACTAAATGACCGTCCCCATTCCCTTTATACAGATTTCAAAGTACAATTAGGAGGAAGGTGATATTTGGGTACTTTTGAAGTTAGGATGGAGGGACAGAGGACACATACAGAATATCTAGAATTATTGACCTATTTTTAAACTTATCGAATAGTATCTTTGAGTAACAAACTGCTTCTCAAATTGTGCTGAAGCCTTCCTTATAAGGCACATAGTGAGCTCCCTTCATCAATTGAAAATAAGACCTTGAAATGTCTCAAGAAAGCTATTAAGCACTTAGTTCTTAGGGGATCCACAACTGTGAAATCTGTTTCTAATCAAAATTTGTAATTTTGATTGTTTTTATTGCTAACTCAAAATCATAAAAAATAATAATTTCCTTATAATGCTTTGATTTATAATGACTGACTTTCAGAAAATGGGCATTCTTATATACATCATTTTTAATGATATAATTTCATTATAATTTCAGAGGCGCCTGGGTGGCTCAGTCAGTTGAGCACCTGACTTCAGCTCAGGTCATGATCTCGCGGTTTGTGGGTTTAAGCCCTGCGTTGGGCTCTGTGCTGACAGCTCAGAGCCTGGAGACTGCTTTGGATTCTGTGTGTGTCTCTCTCTGTCTCTCAAAAATAAATAAACATTTAAAAAATTGATATAATTTCAGAGATTGTTTAATCAAATGCCCTGATTCTAAAAAATGAGAAAACCTGGCCCAAGAAACTTAGTGTCTTTCTCCTGGACATGGGGCTGATAATTGGCAGAACACTCTCTTCCTTGATTCAGGGTCATTTCCAGGAATCCAAAAAGAAACATTGTCTCGGAATGCTTACATTTGAATAAGTCAAGAGAACAGATAAGACTTAGCATAGTTCAAATATTCAGAGCTAAGGGGCATAATGTAATCTTATACATCTGAATGCTCTTTATACTTTATAAACCAATTTTTTTCTCAAAGACAGATTTCTTGAGATTGTTCTCATTTTTGTATTTATTTATTTTAATTATTAAAGAATTTTCAAAATTTTCATTTATTTATATATTTTTATTTTATTTAATTAATTTAAAAAAATTTTAAGTTTATTTATTTATGAGAGATAGAGACAGCATGAGTGAGGGAAGAGCAGAGAGAGAGGGAGACAAAGAATCCGAAGGAAGCTCCAGGCTCTGAGCTATCAACACAGACCCCGATGCGAGGCTTGAACTCACAAACCGTGAGATCATGACCCAAGCCAAAGTCCGACACTTAACCAGTTGATTCACCCAGGCGCCCCTATATATTTTTAAATAAAATTGTATACCTTTAAAGGCAGACAACATGATTTGATATATGCGTAGCGATATGCATATTTGATATGCGTAGTGAAATGGTTATGCTAATTAAATATACTATCACATAGTTTCCATCTTTTGGCATACGATTATCTTAGCATATTTCCCATTTTTAAATTAAATAAAAAATAAATAGCCCCCAAATAGCCAAAGCTATTTTGAAAAAGAAAAGCAAAGCTGGAGGCATCACAATTCCAGACTTCAAGTTATATTACAAAGTTGCAGCAATCAAAACAGGATGGTACTGGTACAAAAATAAACACATAGATCAACGGGACAGAATAGAAAACCCAGAAATGAGGAGAGAATATATAATAGGAAAAAGTGTCTTCAACAAATGGTGTTGGGAAAACTGGACAGCTACATGCAAAACAATGAAACCAGATCACTGTCTTATGCCATACACAAAAGTAGAGTCAAAATGGATAAAGACCTAAGTGTGAGACTTGAAACCATAAAAATCTTATAAGGGAGCACAGGCAGTAAGGTCTCTGACATTGGCCATAGCAACTTCCTTCTCGATATGTCTCCTGAGGCAAGGGAAATAAAAGCGAAAATCAACTATTGGGACTATATCAAAATAAAAAGCTTCTGAACAGCCAAGGAACCAATCAACAAAACTAAAAGGCAACCTATGGAATGGAGAAGATATTTGCAAACGACATATCTGATAAAGGGTTAGTATCCAAAATCTGTAAAGAACTCATAACCTCCAAAACAAATAATCCAATTAAACAATGGGCATGAATAGACATTTCTCTGAAGAAGACATCCAGCTGGCCAACAGACACATGAATATATGCTCAACGTCTCTCATCATCAGGGAAATGCAAAGCAAAATTTTACAATGAGATATCACCTCACACCTGTCAGAATGGCTAAAATAAAAAAATACGTGAAACAAGAGTTAGTGAAGATGTGGAGAAAAAGGAACCCTCTTGCACTGTTGGTGGGAATGCAAACCTGTATAGCCACTGTGAAAAACAGTATGGAGTTTCCTCACGTAGTTAATTACCCATATCCAGTAATCACACTACCGGGTATTTACCCACAAAATACTGAAACACTAATTCAAAGGTATACATGCATTATTTATTATAGCCAAATGAAGGAAGCAGCCCAAGTGCCCATTGACAGATAAATGGATAAAGTGTAGTATATGTATACAATGGAATATTATTCAGCCATAAAAAAGAATGAAACCTAGACATTTGCAATAACATGGGTGGAGCTAGAGAGTATTATGCTAAGCAAAATAAGTCAGTCAGAGAAAGACAAATACCATATGATTTCATCCATTTGTGAAATTTAAGGGAAAAAAAGGAGCAAATGAAAAAAAGACAGAGACAGACAAAAAACAGACTCTTAACTGTAGAGAACAAACTGATGGTTACCAGAGGGGAGTGGGTGGGGGGATGGGTAGAATAGGTGAAGGGGATTAAGGAGTGCTTGTTGTGATGAGCCCCAGGTGATGTATGGAATTGTTGAATCACTATATTGTACACCCAAAACTAATATAGCATTATATGTTAACTATATTGGAACTAAAAATTAAAAAAAAAATATTTCCTAAAGTTGAAGAAAAAAAAAAGAGGGAAAGAAGGAAGAAAAGAGAAGAAATTGATTATAATCATGCTAATTAACATAGTTAATAACTTTATGCAAATCAAATATTTCTAGAAAATTACTACAATTACATTTAATGAAACATAGATATTGTGGTAAGTGCTGCTAAAATCCTGAATATACTCAATACTTCATATTACCCAGCCAGCTTCCAACTGGAGGTAAGACATTGTAAACTAGGGTGTACACGTGCGAACTTGATCTCCCCCAAACTTCTCTGGCTGCTGTTAAAGCTGAGCTAATAAACACCTCCGCTCCACAAGGACCTAATTGTTACATGCGCAAAGGACCGTCCCTCTGGAACTATCCGTGTTGGAGACAGAGGGCAGGTCTTGCAAAGAGGAAATCACGAGCAATAATTACCTAGGCGTGTAAAGGACTCTCTCGGCCACCACAAAACCCACCCTGAAGAAGAGATTGCTGGCTGGAATGAACGGGAAAACCAGGAACAACAAGCCCACTAAAACTTCCTTGTGCTCCAGTCTCTGAAACACACAACAGTGAAGGACAAATTAATTTTTAAAAAATTTCACTCCAGTCTACATTTAACCATCTCTTTCATTCTCAAGTTCTCATTGAAGGCATGAATACATTAGACAATGTAAACCTTTTGATCAGTGTGCTGAATTCGTCAGAGAAAGCCCTCGGGCTAAAACCTCTGGCACCTCGCGCGTTTGCCACCCAGAAACATCGGATAATTGCACAACATGATCAGTGACCATCACTCCTTGTTCTGCTCCTGCCCTACAGCAACCCTACTTCTTGGTTGTGGTCCCTTTCAGAATCTCTGTCCCCCCAGGCAACTGGTTTCCAGAGAGCAAAGCAGTTTGATAAAATCAAGCTCGCTAAGGCATCATGGAGAATTTAATTATTGTCCTCTCTGAAATAGAACACATTTAAAAAACATTAACAACAAAAACCAAAGCCCACTAGGAGAGGCAAGCCTTAGCATAAAGGAAATTAAATGCCAGCAGTAAAATTTGGTGCCAATGAGGGAGACTATTTGAGTTGAAGATTTTCTTAGCACTTCTCAAATGAAGCCAGTAAGTATTTCTTCCATGACACTTTTTTGGAATCAAAAATCATTATAATTATTCATTAAACCAAGAAAGCACCTTTCTATGATATTGTCTTTATTAATTTGTGAAGTCCTTTCTGTCATTTAGAAGTAACAGAAAGAAATTGTTTATTACTAATATGGCATAATGAACACTGCAAAAAATAGTTTGCTTTTCCTTGTGTGTATATAATAAGATGCATTTAAAGGGAGGTCTGTTTAAAATACACTTTAATGTATTGGGTGGTCTTGTTTTTTCTTTTAAAAAATGTTTAACAAGAAAGCCAAATACAACTTTCCATATTACAATTTCAAATATTTCCTATGAACATTTTAAATCACCTCTTACTATTAATTATTATGAAAGAGTAAACAAAAGTTCAAAAAGTATAAATACAACCCCTAATACAAACTACAAGTACCAATATACAAAGTAAAAGATTTTAAACATCTTGGGCTATTTGTCATCTGCATTTTATTTAAAAACTATGCTTTACTGACTACAGTGTATGGAGAAATGAAGTTTCTGAGAGTGATTCCATATGAACAGCTTTAATTTGGACAGTTTCTTCTAAATAATTAATAGTTCTGTGATTAATGATGTCATTTTTTACCCAAGGGAGTTATACCCTTTAGATTTAAAACAAAAAGAAGAGATAAGAAAAAAGTTAAAAACTACTATAACAGCTTTCATCTTAAATGAGTGCAATAAGATGTTATATTTCTATGACCCACTGAATTTGAAAAAAAAGTAAAGGCAAATCATTTTATTTAAAATCTGCAAGCTTCTTTGTGATTTATGGTTTGAGTTCACCTTTAAGTTTAAGAATTTGAAGCACTTAATTGAAAAAAAAATCCACCTTTGTAAGAAGGCTGTAATAAGAAGAACAAATATGTCTGGACAAATTTGAAAACAAATCCCAGAGAATGAGTGTCTTGTCCAGTGTTCCTCAGAAACTCAGCGTTTTATTGAGTACGGGGTTGATGTTTTCTTATTTACAAATGCACTTTTATTTTTTACAGATAATTTACTTCTTTTGATTCTTTTCAAAAGCTAAAATAGTTTTTACAAAAGTGTCCATGTGTCTTTCCGAATGGATCTGCAAAGGCAATGTAGTACATCTTATTAATTAATCCTAAGAACTAAGAGGTATGTAGGTATAGACAGAACTCCAACTCCATCATCCATGTCCTTGGATAGTGTTACATGCAATGAGCCACCTCCCCGGCCCTCTTCAAGGTTATCAGAGAACAGTCCCCATTGGGGACTTGAGGGAGGCATCACTTCCACACCCCCAGTATCACACCTTCTTGCCTGAGCAAAGGCTGCCCTCCTCACTGTGGTGGGCATGCTTGTGTCCCTTACTCACAGAATTCCCAGGGCTTCGGGAGCACCGAGGTTGGGAGGAGGCAGGTGTCAGGAGACGGCAGACACCCAACTCTTACCACCACCCCCCTCTTCTCCCAGACCTGCAGGGGGGCAGGACCACCTTCCCCACCACACCCTCCCACCCCCTGCAGAGCTCTGGACTCCTGGGCACAGGGAGATGAGAGGGGAGAGTGGAAGAGTCCCTAGCCTCCTCTGAAAGACTGACTTGCACACTGAAAACTCACAACCCCATGTATTCGTTGTTCCCCCACCGGGCTCTTCAGGCCCCAAGTGCATCTTTATTTCCTTCATGGCCATCATCCCAGCTGTAATTACACATTTATCTCCGTGTTTACTGTCTTTAATGTCTGCCTTCCCCAGCAGACTGTGAGCCATGAGGTCAGAGAGCTGGTCGGCTGTGTTCACTGGTGTACGACCTATGGTCAGTGCCTGGCACTTAATGGGTGCTTAGAAATATTTGTTGAATAAATCAGTGAATGAATAAATGTACTGGGCAAGACAGAAAACTGAGTAGAAGGGGAGAGGAGAGAGAGGGCATCCTGGTGGAGGTGATGATTTGGGTTTGAAAAATGAATAAATGCTTATGCAGAAAACACCAGGAGACGGTTCAAGGCTGGTGCATTCCAGGCAGAGGGTACACAATATACAAGGCAAGTAGGTGTCAAGTGCCACCCAGTGTATTTAAGAGCCATTCCAATACTTCTAGAAAATAAAGTTCAAGGGAAGAACGGTAGGAAATCAGACTAGATGTGTGGGCAGAAGACAGATCATGAGTGTCTTCTGTGCCCTGCTGTGGAGTTGACCTTTACCTAGAGGCAATGGGGAGCTACTGAAGTGTCCCACGTGCGCAGAAAGTGAAGCGTCAGATCAAGAGTCTAGGTCCAGACTCAAGTCATGGCCCTGCCAGTTAGTTACCTTGAGGTACATTAGCCTTTCCATACTCAGGTGCCTCGGCTCTAAAACGAAACAAGTGAGGCTAAGTGCTCAGAGCTCAGTGGAGCTGGGTCCAAAGGTTGCTCTGGCTTTGAAAGTTGGTGTTATCTGAATGATGTCGCCTGTGATGTGAGGCCACTGCGGGGCCAGAAGACAAAATGGACATTCCACGGGGGGAGCTTGGACAGGTTGAAGGTCACCACTTCCTCATTTTAGTGGGGAGTGCTGATCTGAAAAGGCAGGAAGCAGGCCCATGGTTCTCTTTATTTAAAAACCATCCCACCTAGAACCAGGGAAAACTATCTTATTTCCATGAAGTTAATTCTGAAAACAGTATTAACAAATGATTCTTTACCCTTAAATCTTAATTATCCATACTACTATCTTTTCTTTTTTCTCCCCAGTTAGTTCAGATAGATTTAAAATATTTAAGGAGATAATTCTTTAAACTATAAGCAAGCATGCCAAGCAGAAAATGGGAAGTTAGGAAAAAAATTTTTCACTAGGACATGGCTAAATTTCCTAGCGCAAGAAGAACTGTGAAGACAGCCCAATTTTGGATCTTGGGGATCACAGATATGACAAAATCTGCTTAACAATGTATAGTTTATTTTAGCCTAATAGGTTTAGGTGAAACTGAGAAAGACTAAGGCACTAGAAAGAGGAATGTGAGGGGGCCTGGGTGGCTCAGTCAGTTAAGTGTCTGACTCTTGGTTTTAGCTCAGGTCATGATCTCGTGGTTTGTGAGTTTGAACCCCACATCAGGCTCTCTGCTATCAGTGTGGAGCCCACTTTGGATCCTTTGTCTCCCTCTCTATGCCCTTCCCCCCCCTCCCCAAAGTAAATGAAACTTTAAAAAAAACTACAGAGACTAATTCAATTTTTGGGAAAAAATTCAGTGGAAACTGACTTGTTCTTTAATTACATAAGTAAAGGGAATAGAGCTCAGAATTAAAGTACCTAATAATACAGCTACTAACGGCATACATTATTCTATCCACAATCAACTGTGTCATGTCAGGAAAATGACTTTTCGTGCTTTAAATGGATGATCAGTTAAAAACAAAGGTGTTGACATTTGACCTGTACTGTCTCATAACAAACTTGTGGAAATAGGAGGTGAGGTCTTAATATACTCCCTGTGGCAGCTTTTGCTGGTCTGGATTTTCCTTTTCTGGCTTGGGAGGTTACAGAGGCATCTCCTCCTAAGCCTCACAGGGCTAAATATAGTTGATCCTTGAACAATACAAGTTTGAACTGGGCATTAAGAGGAGGCCAGTATTAGTAAAAGAAAGATTTGTATATCTTGTGGGCTCTTTATTGACTCAAAGATTCCACCCCTCCCCCTCACCCCCATCAACACCAGCTCCTGCAAACACAGAAGCATCTAAAGAGCCTTTCTCCCTATTCTTGTCCCCCACCTTCCATGGCCTTGCTCCATCAAGAAGAAAACCAGACAAAACCATTTGACTGTCAACAGTGTCAGAGGCCAAGTGGAAGAAGCATGGCAGGAGAGGGGAGAGCAAGTCAGGCTTTCAAAGATGGAGGCTTGGTCCTGTTGCTATTGCCATGAACTCAAGTGTTGCTAGTATCCACTTAAAACACCACGTGACAGGGGCGCCTGGGTGGCGCAGTCGGTTAAGCGTCCGACTTCAGCCAGGTCACGATCTCGCGGTCCGTGAGTTCGAGCCCCGCGTCAGGCTCTGGGCTGATGGCTTGGAGCCTGTTTCCGATTCTGTGTCTCCCTCTCTCTGTGCCCCTCCCCCGTTCATGCTCTGTCTCTCTCTGTCCCAAAAATAAAAAAAAAAACGTTGAAAAAAATTTTTTTTTAAAAATAAAAAAATAAAACACCACGTGACACTAATGTCCTCACAAGCAGATCTGCTCTCCAGTAAACTGCATGTCACAATAAAAAGTGATCTCTCATTGTTCTTGTGTATTTTTTATTGTGCTTAGTGCAATACCATAAACTTTGAAAATCATGGAACCTATTTAAAGTGACACTAGTGACACTGGAAGTGCTCCCAAGAAGCAGAGAAAGTCATGACATCACAAGAAAACGTTGAAGTGCTTGATATGTACTATAGACTGAGGTCTGTAGCTGCAATTGCCTACCATTTCAAGATAAAAGAATCCAATGTAAGGACCACTGTAAAAACAGAAAAAGAAATTCATGAAGCCATCACTGCGGCTACACCAGCAGGTGCAAAAACCTTGCACTTTTTGCAAAATACCTTTTTATCTCACACTGAAAATGCAGCTGTTCTGTAGGTGCAGGATTGCTATAAGAAAGGCTTACCTATAGACTTTAATATGATCCGAGAAAAAACATCATTATATGCAAACTTACAGCAAAAGAAAAGTGTGGGACCTAGAGCTGGAGAATTTAAAGCCAGCAAAGGATGGTTTGATAATTTTAGAAAGAGGTTTGTTTAAAAAATATCAAGATAATAGGAGAAGCATCTTCTGCTGACCAAGTGGCAACAGACGAGTTCTCAGACACAATCGAGAAAATCACTGAAGAGAAAGGATATGTGCCCGAACAGGTTTTTAATACAGACAAAAGTGCCCTATTCTGGGAAAAAAATGCCACAGAGGATATTTATTAGTAAGAAAAAGAAATAAGCTCTAGGATTTAAGGCAGGAAGGGATAGGCTAATTCTACTGTTTTGTGCAAACACCATTGGATTTATGATAAGGACTGTCCTTATCTATAAAGCTGCCAACTTCTGAGTCTTGGAGGTAAAAGATAAACACCAACTGCCAGTTTTTTGTCACACAATAAGAAGACATGGACAAGAAGAACCCTTTTTCTGTACTGGTTGCATTGGTGCTTTGTCCCTGAAGTCAGGAAATACCTCATCAGTATGGGACTGCCTTTCAAAGTTCTTTTGATATTGGACAGTGCCCCTGGCCACCCAGAACCCCACTGGTTCAACAATGAGGGCATCAAAGTGGTGTACTTGCCCTCAAATACAGTATCTCTATAATTAGCCTCTAGATCTGGAGGTCATAAGGACCTTTAAGTCTCATTACACAGAGTACTCTTTGGCAAGGATTGTCAACACTACGGGAGAGAACCCCAGTGAGAGAATATCACGCAAATCTGGAAAGATTACATCATCAAAGATGGCATTGTTGTTATAGAAAGAAGTTGCAAAAGCCATAAAATCTGAAACAATAAATTCCTGCTGGAGAAAACTGTGTCCAAATGTTGTGCCTGACTTCACAGGACTTACAACAGAGTCAGCCAAGGAAATCATCAAAGAGATTACAGATATGGCAAAAAAAAAAAAAAAAAAATGGGGAAGTAAAGCATTTCAAGATATGGATCTTGGAGAAATCCGAGAGCTAATAGACACCACACCAGCAGAATTAACTGAAGATGACTTGATGGAGATGAGTGCTTCCAAACCAGTGCCAGATGATAAGGAAGAAGATGCAGAAGAAACAGTGCCAGAAAACAAATTGACATTAAACAATCTGGCAGGGCGTTCTAATTATACAAGACCACTTTTGCCTTCTTTTACAACATGGGCCCTTCTATGATACCGGCGCTTGAAATGAAGGCAAACGGTGAGGAAAGGATTGGTATCATATGGAAACGTTTTTAGAGAACAGAAGTCAGACAGAAACTACGAGATATTTCTGTAAAGTTACACCAAGTGTACCTGCCTCTTCTTCTACCTCTTTCACGTCCACCCTTTGCCACCCTGAGACAGCAAGACCAACGCTCCTCTTCCTCCTCCTCTGCCCACTCAACATGCAGACAACAAGGATGAAGACCTTTATGACAATCCACTTCCACTCTTGATAAATAGTAGACCATCATCTAGCTGCACAGCTAATAAGCTTATCTGTCATGAGTGCATGTCTTCTTGTGAAAATCTAATAGCTGTATGACAAGAACTAGGAGGCATTTCTATGTCATTATCATCATCATCGCCCACATAGTCATCATGTACAACATCGGGTTCAAGACTTGTATGAGAGCCGACAGCCTATCCTTACATAGGTAGAAGGTGAGTGATATTTAATGTAAAATTAATAGTGTTAGTTTTCTTACTGTTTTATAACTTGGCTTTCAAAAAATTGCATTGCTGTACAGTATGCCTTTCTTTCATAATTGGAGAAACTGTGTTTCAGCCTATCATCACCGGTAAGTGGTTTTTTAAAAGATGTAACAATGCTTCCGATGCTGTATTATGACTATGACCATAACACCGTATGCTATAAACATTTTATAACGATTTATTCATTAGTGTAAAGGCCAGGCTGCTGTGAAACAGTCATATGGATTACTTTAGGTAACCATAAAGCAATCATTTTGCTGCTTCTTTGTTATCGCCTCATGAATCATTAGATCTGTAAATAAATATAAAAATAAACATAAAAATGTGAATTTTTCACATTCTCTTTTCACATTTGATGTCTAGTATTAGTAATATGGATCACACCTACAGTATTTTGTATCATATAAGACATTATTGGCATAGGCACTGACAGGGGATTCATTTTGTAAACCGATGATGTAAACTTACTATCGATAAATACAATACGGTACTGTAAATGCATTTCCTCCTGTGATTTTCTTAATAACATTTTTTCTTCTCTAGCATACTTTATTGTAAGAATATAGTATATAATACATATAAAATACAAAATATGTGTTAATTGACTGTTTAGGTTATCAGTAAGACTTCTGGCCAACAGTAGTCTGTTACTGGTTAAATTCTGAGGGAAAGTTGTACATAGATTTTTGAGTGTGTGTGGGGGCAGGCACCCCTAACCCTTGCATTGTTTAAAGGTTAACTGTATCTTCTTTTAATATTCCTGTAAGAGTCTCCAAGGTGACCGAGTAGAAACCCAGATTGTCTCTCAGCTGCCATTGGCACAGCCATGCATCTGCCCAAGCAGCTAATGGAAGAGCAGCAGTTTTTTTTTTTTTTTCAATGCTATAAATTACTGCAGATGAATTCCAGCTCCAGGGTTGAGTGTAACCTGGGAGTTCCTGGCTGTCCCTTCCTCTCTTTGCTCTGGGCTCGGCTTCCCGAGCATGGGTCACAGCTGAAGAAACAAAGATACATGCAGATACAGCCAGGCACGGGCACATACACAGACAGACCCAGATGGCAATGTGGGGCAAGAGAATATTAGGACAATCTTAAGGTAAAAAAAAAAAAAAGTTAAAAGCTGATTCTGAGAAGCTGAATCACTTCTGCCATATCTCATTAATGATTCTGTATTTGGTTGTGTTCCTGATTTAGGATTCAACTGCCACAACACCATGCTGCAGAGAGGTTCAGGGTAGATGTCCCCTGATGTGAGCACAGGCCGTATATGTATGTTAAAGGCAGGCTTGAACAGATGACCTGTTTAGTTTTTTCTTTACACTGAGCAACAGGACAACGCTGAACTGGGACAGAAAATGGTTGTTTCTGGAAAATCCAGCAACATGACTGCCAGCCTACACTCTACACGGCTCAAGCTGGTGACTCACTTCATGACTTTCATATGCTCTAAAATTCACTGATACAATTTAAATGAAGAAACTGAATAGCTGGGAGACAAAAGTAGACCTATACACTCTGTTCTCCCAGCTGTTCAAAACTTGCTTTTCTGAGGCCAAACTTTTTTCCCCAAGAGGCACCAATGATAGACAGGTGACGGTAGATTAAAATCAGTGCATTTATAAAATTATAAGATGTAGTATCTCATTCTTCTGTTGCTTCTTATTGATTGCCACCTAGAAGATGGTGGCATTGCTCTGTAATCTGAAATCAATAAAGAGAAGAAACCAGATATAACCTACAAAGTTTCCCTCACTGGGCAAAGAGCCAAATATTTTAGAGCTGCATTTCCTGAAGGTAGGCAAATGTTCATCATAGTTTATCAAACAAATATGGCAAGAAATTTCTGGCTTATTTCATGACACATGAAAGTAACAATAAATCCAGTAAGCTTCTATTTTAGCAGCTAAAAGGAAGAGAAAGTTTTACTTGCATAACAGCTTCTGGAGGAACTCCTATTAATAGATTTGATTCCTGCTATCCATCCTGTATTCATGCAAAGCAAAATATCTTCCATAATCAAAATATGTTGCATCCATTTGGACAGGACCCAATTTGCTACTCATGAGACATATGGTGATAAAAGTGTGATAGATTATTTTGCTTCTTCATGGGTGTTTAAAAAGCTACTTTCACAGATAACTCACTTTAAAGAATAGTTCACTTCCTCCATAATTAAATATACATTTAAATAGCCTGCTTTCATTATTTAAAAGGGCAACTGTAATTGACTAATAAAATGTAGCAATGGAGAGAAAAAGAAGCACTGTGTTTGAAAATGGCATCAAATACTTACATTTCTCTGAGCTCAGCAGACATTCACTTACACATGCATCAAGACATGGAAGGTGCATTCATAAAGAGACTCCTTTCCCTCAAATGGTATCAGCCTAAATCTTTAAAACATTTTTTTAAATGTTTTTATTCATTTTTGAGAGGCAGAGAGAGACAGAGCATAATCAGGGCAGGGGCAGAAAGAGAAGGAGACACAGAATCTGAAGCAGGCTCCAGGTTCTGAGCTGTCAGCACACAGCCCAACGCGGGGCTTGAGCCCATGAACTATAAGATCATGACCTGAGCCAAAGTTGGACACTTAACTGACTGAGCCACATAGGCATCCTGGTATCAGCCTAAGTCTTTAAAGTATATCCAGGAAAGAGGAAACTTTATATGATCTACACAAGGCTTGAAGATGTGGGAAAGACAACCCAATGATCACTAATTGGGAGTTATATTTTCTTAGAAAATTCCTTCAAGATGCTAGAAACAAATGTCTTTGGCTAAAAACAAAGAGTAAAACTTGTTTTGCAGCAGCATTTGGCATCATATTATTACCAAAGAAAAGACCTTGTAAAATAAGGGTCTATGTCTGTCTATATATAGTATCTATATAGAGATGATTAGAGTCCACTGGCCAAAGTTACTAATGTCAAAGGGACTGAGATCACTTTACGTGATTAGATTTTTCTAGTGATTCCAGGAAGCCTGACATAAAAAATATTCCTCTCATTGGGTCACTTTTTAATACCAAATACCAAAGCCCTGGTGTTGAAAATTAACCTAAGCCAGTTTGGCTTCTTAAAGGTTACTTGGTCTTTTGTAAACACTGGTGGTCCCTGGTGTTTAGAGCCAGATGGGATGTAACACTGACAGCAAGTCTTGGATAAAATGCAGCCGAGGTACAAACATTCATTAGCAAGCAAGTAGAAAAACAGTTTTCTACCATCTGCTCTTGTAAGCTCAGAGGAGTCCCCACTCAGTCTTGCGGTTCTCCTAAACAACCTTGCGTGGAAAGCTCTAAGGACAATGTACGAACACTCTAAGGTAAAGCAGCCTACCTTCTAGTCAGGTTGGTCTCAGAGCCTTTGTGAAGTGTGGAGATGTGGAGCCAGACAGAGTCTGGTTCTGGCTCTGTAAGGCTGCTGGGCTTGCAAGTCTTTTTTATTCAAGGGTGATGGTTCCTATCCAATCTTCCCAGCCAACCACCTGTCTTGGCAGCCACTTATGTCACCATTATAAAATTATTTTCTAATTACCTTCACACGGAAGAGCATACCTTTGGTATGAATTTTGACAACAATATTGGAAGAGAATGGAGAGGCCCCCCAAGAGAACAGACTCCTGAGTTGAGTGCTTTAAATGTCAACTAACTACCCTAGAATGTACAGTAAAGTTAACCTCACCCACGGGCAACACAATGTTGGCACTGATGCTAACGTAAATTGCCGCACAGACAGCATAGTGCTTCATTTCTGTGCTTTCCTATTTACTTTTGTGCCTTTTTAAAAAAGACTTACCTGGAAGACTTGTTAAAACTTTTGTGCTTCTTTTAATCCATCAATGAGGTGAACAGACAACTCTCCTTAGAAGACCTCTTGCTCTTACTGTTGAATAGTTAGAAACTCTCTATAAAATAAGACATTCAAAAAGAATCCTAATGTGGGTGGTGGTGTTAAAGGATAACTGTGAAGATTTGTTATTCTTGAAGGGAGGGATAAGGTGAGCTAGAAAAATTTTAGACAGTGCTCTGAAGGGGTCATTACAAGTCTATACAATTTATCTACCCACTCTCATATGTCTAAGTCATCACCTCTCAAATGACCTGGAATGTGTTTGATGACAGAATCCTTATTTTGAGGAAACCCTGTGCAGTGCTAAAACACACTTTGAGAAATGCTTGTAATAAACCACCCCAGACAGAATGAAGCTAAAAAGAACGGTTTCCACAGAAGAAGAGGTTTCCACATAAAACCTCTCTCAAGAAGCCAACTTAGGATCTGGAAAACCTTTCTGTATCTGAAATGCATCCTTTTTGCAATATTGTAAACCCATTTCTTGCTCTTCTGTTCTCAGTGGAGATGACAGCCGTTTTCATCGTAAGGAATCATTATTCCCCTAGAGAACTTATTAAAGTGTCCACCTACTTCTCCAACAGCAGTGGGTCCATTCATTAAATATATCTCAAGTTTTAGTCTCCAACAAAGAAGAATCATCTTTGTGGCTCTACGGGAAATGCCACGGTGCTTGGAGACTACTGTAGAGTCCCATGGGGGTTACGGTCTAAAATCAATGTATGAAGCAACACTCATGCACCATCAAGATTACCCCTGAAAATCCTTTAGAAAGGCTCCCTTTTGGAGAATGACATACCGTATTTCAGGAAGCCAAACCCTCTTTTTCAAAACTGGACCAAATGGCTATTTCTTTGATTGAGTACTAAATGAAGTAAGATTCCTATAAGGAGGTCATGTTGTATGGAAAACACAAATCTTTAAACACTGGACTGCCATTCAGCACTGTAAGATGCTCAGACCATGAGGGCCCACGGGAACTGAGGTTGTCTGGGATAAGGACAAGTTCACTCCTTTTACCTTCTACTCTCTCCTGCAACTACACTTACTGAAGGCAGAAGCCAGATATTTATCTATACTGCTTAAGTGTGTATTCTCTCTTCTCTTTTCTGGTTTTTGTTTCTTTTAATTTTTATTTTTTAGAGAGAGAGAGCATGTGCAAAAGTGCAAGTGGGGGAGAGAGGTGGAGGGAGACAGAGAGAGAATCTCAAGCAGTCTCCATGCTCAGCATGGGGCTCCAACCCACGACTCTGGGATCCTGACCTGAGCCGACATCAAGAGTCAGTGGCTCAATCAACTGAGCCACCCAGGCACCGTGGGGTTTGCTCCTTTTAAAAATTTTAACTGATCCAGTTTAATTGATTTGTGTAAACATACCTAAGCAATATCATTTTTAGTCAAATTTAAAAGACAGCTACGTATGTACACATATACATATTTCTATACAAAACCATATAAATATATTTTAATATAAATGTGCAGAAATAGACACATAAATTTATACACATTTATATGTTTAGTTTTTACAGTTGACTAAGCAGCATTTTTTCCCCTTAGGAGGTCGCATCCATCACTTTTACGTCACTTTTGTAGGCACTTTAGGCAGCATATTTAGGGCTTAATAGGAACACTGAAGATCTGAGGAAAAACTGTTCGACAGCCCCAAAGTCCAGGACAGCAGTAGAGACACTGGGATAACGTATGTAGTGTCAGACAAACCACTTCTAACAAAATGACTAAGAATAGGAGGGAAAATATGTGTCTCCTGGGGCTGTGGAGTTACTGGCTGGAGCCAGAGAGCATTTTTGGGTGTGAATGCAGTTACTTAACTGACAACGAATCACTCTGCAGAGAACTTTAATAGGTCATTGGTGGAAGGGAAGAAGGTGATGCCTGTGTCTCCAAGCCTTCAGATGACCAGGGAGCACCTGCAGGAAAGTTAGGTGACGATTCCCCAAACACTGCATCTGAGCTCCACTTAGCACAGCCTAAGGGATGGTCTGGCTCCCGTCTTGCAAGCACACGAGGTGGGTTTCTGTCCTACTCACCTTTGTACCTCACTCCTCACATCCACCTGAAAAGTGTCCTTTTGTGGCCCTGGGGAAATTCCCCTTCCCGGTTTCTCTTCTGCTTACATCCCATCTGTTTCACTTCTAGAGGAGCTGAAGCAGAAGTCACAGTCACCCCCCACCCCCACCCCAGGTGGGCAATTAGTGCTAACTGGGCTCTGAGTGAGAGTCCCTCTCTAGAGATATCACAGTGAAAGCCTGAAGGAGATACTCACCCCCTGGAGACAATTGGGTTGTTTCAGTCATCAAGGCCTCCCCTGCCTAGGGGGCCCCATTCAAATGTCAGCAAGGTTGAACCACAGGCAGGCAAACTCATGGGCTCACTTCTCTCTCCTGCCATTTCATTCAACTGACTCTTACTGAGCACCTATTGTAGACAAGGCTCTGCGCCAGGCAGTGGAACAGCTGTGCCATTACCAGCACAGCCATTGTTTCCAGTTAGAAACTTCCAATGACTTTGGGGCAAATTTCATTGTGGTGCATGCAAATGTAAGGGGAATGAGTACTGCAAATACTCATCTTGGACTAAGCTGAAAATGAATTCTCACACTTACCTGGTAAGATAGCCTGCCAGTCTTGTTGTTGCTGAATTGAAAAGTACCTCAATATTAGTTTTGTTTTGTTTAGCTGTGTGGGTGTTACTATATTTTAAATCAAAAAAGTATTCTGCAGGGAAGCCTGGGGAGCTCAGTGGGTTAAGTGTCTGGCTCTTGATTTTGGCTCAGGTCATGATCTCACGGTTCGTGAGTTTGAGCCCCACTTCAGGCTCTGTGCTGACAGTGTGGGGCCTGCTTGGGATTCTCTCCCCCCGCCCCCTGCCCTTCCCCTGCTCATGTGTGCTTTCTCTCTCTCACTCTCTCAAAATAAATAAATAAACATTAAAAAAAATTCTGCTGACAAAGGGTTTTCAGCTGACAATGTTTGTCTTTCTTTCTTTCTTTCTTTCTTTCTTTCTTTCTTTCTTTCTTTCTTTCTTTCTTTCTTTCTTTCTTTCTTCTAACATATAGTGAGCATCTACTAAAATGTTGTCACCATGCCAGGCAGAGATGCAAAAGAAGCAAAGAAACAAACAAGGCAACCAAAGCACAGACATGGTTCCACCCTAGGGAAGGTTATTTTCTGGTGGAGGAGTCAGACACTGTTTAGGTTTACATGTGTATGTGACCCTCAATTCTACTTACTTCTAATGTGATATGTGGGGTGTGCAGAGCTTAAGGTAAGGGCAGGATGCATGGGAGCATGAAGGAGGAATCTCTTTTCCTCTCAAATAGTAACTTACCAGATGAGAAGTGAAGCCTCAGCTCTAGCCTTGTCTTCATGATCCCCATCTTTCTGACTCTATAATTCCTTACTTCCATATACAAACCCCCTGACTAAAATGGCCTCATAATTTTTATCCAAACATCTCATATACATTTCTAATATCATGCCTTTACTCACTTCCTTTCCCTGACTGGAATGCTATTTCTCTCGTCCCGATTCATTTAAATTCTATTTTTCTTTTAGAAGCAAGCTCATATGGCCCCTTAATCAAGAAAACCTTGCATATCAAGCCAGCTCTCAGCTCCGTGCCTGCTACTGGAAACAGTCTAATTTGACTAAATGAGAAAATTAATTTCCAGCCTGAACCAAAGCACATTCTGCCTATGTCACTCATTTGGCATTTTCCTTCACATCCTTCCATTGTGAATTATGACTTTATTTCTACTTCCTGTCTTTCCAACCAGACCCGGGGCAACTTCACATCAGAGACCGCATCATTTACGACTATGTTTCCTCTTGCCAACAAAGGGCCTGGAACAATTGATATTTATTTTTTTGCCATTGTTCATGAAAAGAATAGTCTCTGAAATGTAACGTGTTGCTAAATTACTTTATTCCTCAAATATCCATGGAGTGTCTGCTATGGTCTTGGTAGTGTTTGTTCTAGGCACTGAAGTTACACTGCTGAACACAACAAATTTCTTCTCTCATGGAGCTTATGTTCTAATGGAGGGAGACAAAAATAAGCACATAAATATATATTGCGTTAGGTGGAATTGATGCTGTGAAGAAAAATAGAAGAGGCTAAGAAAGATGGTGGGGGTGCTGAGAAGTGCTGTGTGATAGAGGTTGGTCTGGAAAGGTGTCAATGATAAGGTGACATTTGAGATCTGTTGAGAGTGAGGAAGTCATGTGGGTACTGGGGGAAGAGTGTTTCAGAAGAGTTTGGAACATAATGAGAAAGGGGAAGGATGTGAGGAATGAGGGGCTTAAGCCTCTGGAAGGATGTGGTTTTTGTTCCAAATGAAGTGAAGCCTTTGGAGAGTCTTAGGCAGAAGAGTGGCATCATCCAACTTATACTGTAAAAGGATAGTCCTGACTCTATGTGGCATAGGAAGGCAAGGGAGGAAGAAGAAAGAGCAGCTAGGGGGCTTTTGAATGACCTGGGCCTGGGCAGTAATGTGGGAAGTAGAGCAAAGTAGTCAGGTCTGGATATATTCTGGACATGTTTTAAAGGTAGATTCAATAGAATTTGCTACTGGACAGGATGTGAGATGTAAGAGAAACAGGAGTTAAGGTGATGGCAAGATTTGGGGTCTAAGGAAATCAAATAATGGGCTTGGCACTTATTGAGTTTTCCAAAGCACGTTAGGTCATGGTGAGAATCAGAATGTTTGTCCTGGGCATGCTGAGTTTGAGATGCCCTTTAGACATCCATTTCAAGAAGCCAGGAAGTCATCAAGGAGGAAAGTCAAGCCAGAGGTGTATATAGGTAGTATTTAGAGCCAGGAAACTGGATGGAATCTCAGGAGAGTGAATGCAGATAGAGAAGGAAGAATTCTCAGATCAGATTTAGCTACTCCAACATTTAGAGGAAAGGAAAATGAGGAGGAAACACAAAGGAAGTTGGAGGGGCAGTGGTGTGAGATGGAACTAAGATAGAATACAGCCAACCAAAGAGGGAAGCTGGGGCAAACAGCTCTGCCCAATGCTGCTTTGGTGTAATTAGTTGAGGACTTAAAATTGGCCATTGGTCAGAAAATGAGGAAGTCACAGAGAGTTTGGCAAGGGCTGTCAGCGATTGGAGTGATGCAGTTGAAAGCCTAACCAGAGAGGGGTCAACAGAAAACAGAAGTGTGCAGGCAGAGAGTAGAGATATGTATTTGGAAGACTTTTGCCACAGAGTAGGGCATAGATAGGAGGTAGTGGCTGTGGGAAGATGTGAGAGCAAGGGAGGATTTTAAAGATGGGAGACACTACAGCTTGGCTGCATAATGACCATGAGTGGGAATAATTAAGTATAGAGTGAGAATCATTCAGTAGGGTGAGAAAAATGGGGGATGCAAGAGAGAATGGCAATTGCTGGAGTAATATTTTTTTAATTTTTTTACATTTATTCATTTTTGAGAGACAGAGAGAGACAGAGCACAAGCTGGGGAGGGGCAGAGAGAGAGGGAGACACAGAATCCAAAGGAGGCTCCAGTCTCTGAGCTGTCAACACAAAGCCCGACGTGGGGCTCGAACTCACAAACTTCCAGATCATGACCTGAGCCGAAGTGAGACGCTTAACCGACTGAGCCACTCAGGCGTCCCATGGAGTAATATTTTTGAGTAGCTGAGAGGGGTGGGGGACTAGTGGACAAGTGGAAGAGCACAGACGGTTTATCCACAAGTGGAAGAAAGGCAGAGCACTTGGGTGCAGTCAAAGGTAAGTTGGGAGACATGGTAGGGTGTGTGTGTGACCCAAATGGATCCCGTGGGTGGGATGATCTGTTTTAGTGTTGTCTTATTCTCGGTGAAGTAGAAAACAAAATCAGCAGAGAGTAATGTGGAATGGGATGTTGGAGATTTGAGAAAAGAGAAGAATGTGCAAAAGAGTTGTCTATAAAATGAGACAGTGAACTGATAAGGAAATGAGAAGGATAACATGGTAGCACCAAGAGTCCACTTGAGGTAGGTAGGTGGTCATGTCCTTAAAGTCAGACTACCAAGTAGCATTAGAGTGACGGAACACGAGTCGCATCTCATACAGCATAGCAATGACATAAATGTATCTGGGCTATAAAAATACCTTGGATAAGGCATTAGCAATAGCAGTGGATCTTTAAACATGTTCCATTTTAAGGCAAGGTACAAATCTTAATTCTATATTTTCTAACACTATGTCAGATGAATCAGTAAGTTCATTTTCAAACACTATTAAAATAATGCAAACAAAAATTTCAGCTCTGAGCAGGCCAAAGTACTAAGGTTGGTCATAGACACTGAGCTAGAAAACTGACCCAAGTAAGTAGTAGAAAGTGACCACTCTAGACAAATAGGTGGTAGATGGAGGAGCCAGCTAAGAGTAGTGAGAAAAGGCTGGATCACTTGGGCTGACCAAGCCTAAAAGAGTGGTCTCACTGAGGCGTGGGCTGCACACAGAGCAAAAATGGCCATGCCCAGGGCAATGGTGGTTGTGGATGGAGAGGCCATGGTGATATATGGTGTTTTATCGGTGATTGCAGTTGTCCCAATACAGAACAGCCTGGCATAGGCGGTAAATGGCCAGCATGAGGAAACTTTCATGTAATGAGGTCAGGAAGGGGATGGAGAGCATGGTGGTTGGGAAGAGTAGGAAATGAAAAGTGAACTGTGGTCTGGAAGAAAAAAAATCATTGTCATTGGCACAGAGCCACTCACTATTCAATGCAATATTCATTCTCAAAGTTCAACTTTATATTCCATTTGGTATATTAAAACAGGATGCTTATTACCCCAAATTTCATGATTGCTTTCTCTGGAATGGCAAAAGTATTCCAAAGTGATCTATATGCCACAATATCGCTTGATCTTAAATATGGCTCAGCTGGATGCAAAAGACTTTCCAGTTGTACTGTTCAATGTACTGTATGTATCTATGTCAGTGAGTGGTTTGCTGTATTATACTGTATAACCATAATCTTCTCCCCATCTTTTTGAAGTTAGATGAGATATAATGAGCAAATAATCATTTCAAGGTAGTATGGTAAGAGGCTGTAAGGGGGCTCCATGATTCCTGCTTCCTATTGTTCACATCTTTGTGCAATCCTCTCCCCCGCACCCTCCCCCCAACCAATGCCCCAGTGGGTGGGAGCTGAACTTGCTTCCAGACAATTGGCTACTGCAGAGGTGATATAAGTCTTGCTAGTGGACTGATGCTAGAGATGTTCTCCCTTGCAGGTTTTGATGAAGTAAACTGCATGCTGTGTGAGAGAGGTTTGTTTGACAATCTCTGTTTTTCTTCCAGATATCTGTGTGTTCTTTTCATGAGTAGGTTGGTGAGGTGGGGTGGCTGGGATATGAATGAGCACAGAGGCTAATAAAGAGTAAGACTGAGAACTGCACCTCATCCCTCAGATGAATGCAGCCACCTCCCATAGCATTAACCCCATCCCAGCCCCCCCCACCACTTTCACCAAGTTGTCACTGATGATCACCTCCATTGGTCAAGCTGCAGATATGTCCCCATGTGGGTCTGAATTTTTGACTTTCCAGATCCTAGAGCCCTAGCCTGTGATTTGTGGTAGTTGCAGAGGTGGGGGGGGGGTTGATGTAGGAAACGATTGATGGATACACAGATATCCATGTAGATGGATAGAGATGATCCAATAAGAAAGAGATGATCACCTCTACTAGGGAAAGAAAAGGCCTTCCAATGACCCTGCTGAAGATGACTTCACTTCCTCACATCCATGCACAAAGGACATCTTGTGGTCATTATTAGGCAAGTCAGGCCTCTCCCACACTCAACTTCACCCAAGGTTCTCCATTTGTAAGTATGCAACATGATTATAAAATAATGATAAAAATAACCCCAAACCTCAAGACACCCTGTAGAATGTAATGAAAAACCAGTACCAAAAAAATTACCCACAAATAAAATTCAGTGATATTTCTTCTTGTTATGCAGAAAAACCACATCAGAAGACACTGGAAATAGAGAACTATAAAAAATAGATCCAATGGCATTCATTTTCTTAAACAATCAAAATTAGACTGGCTGTTTTCCTGATTTATGTCTCTATTTTTTGCAAACCAACATGCCTAGTTCAGCCTGAATCTGCAAGAGTCATAAAGGAAAACTTCAAGTGCATTTTTAGCATATGGTCTTCTTGGGGTATAAACATTATTCATAGAAGAAAATAGAATAATCAGCCTTCACTGCTTAAATACCCTTTATCTCTACTGTACATACATTCCAATGCAGTGATTATCCTAATCGCAATGTTTAGAGCAAATTAGTCCATTTAAAAATCATTATTGACAAAGGATTTAGTTCAATACCAAATTTCCAAATTAATCTCTACATCATGTAAGATTAACCCAGCCCTAGTGCATGAAAGGTATGAGTAGGAAGAGATGATGGAGAGGCCTAGATCGACCATATTCTTTAATATTCATATTCTTACAAGTAATAAGGACTGCAATCCTTTGAGGGTCAAACTGAGATTTTTTTTTCCTGACAAATAATAAACTACCACTCAAGCCCAAATTTCTTAGGCTATAAAAAAAAATAGAAAACTGGAACCAATCTCTAATATTTATCTTGTAATTATTTCCACAGAATAAAAAAACTTGAATTCTGAATCTTGATTTTTTTTTTTTTCTTCAACTTTGGGCAGAACTTTAGCAAATTCAAAATATGCTCTATATCATTTACCTGGGTTAATCCTCCAACCTGATGTTGAAGTGGCCTGAAATATTTTTCATCTTGGAACAGTGTCTAATTCAATATACATCTCAAACATACAGAGTTTGTGTTTGTTTTCAGTAAGTGTAAAAATGTACAAAAGCAAATGTTCTATACAGGCCCGTGGAGGGTGGGGTTTAGAGAAGGGGAAGATAATGCACCTGTTATTTATTTTAATTGCTGTTTTATTTCTTTCATATCTTACTCTGTAGCTTTATAATATGTAGTTTAAATACAAGTGAAGAAGTGAAATGTTAATGGTAATTGTAGCAGGATAGAGTATTCTACTACCTTCCTCACCCCCCTGACTGATACCAGAAAGGATGCAGAAGGTGTTTGCTAAGTTGGAGAAGAGATAGATTGTAAGATTAAAAAAGCACCAAAACTAGGCATTAAGAGGAGCTTGATGTTAGTATGAAAGCATTGCATGTCTTAAAAGTTCTTCATTGACTCAAAGTCTTTCTATTTCCCCATCAATCACCACCCCAGTCCCTGTAAACACACATAGAAGCATCTAAAGAAGTTTTCTCCCTAGTCTTGGCCCTCACCTTCTATGGTCTGGCTCCATCAAGAAGAAAACCAGACAAAACCACTTGACTCTGTCAACAGTGTCAGAGGCCAAGTGGAAGAAGCATGGTAGGCAGGAGAGAGGAGAATAAGTGAAGCTTAAAAGGATGGAGGCTTGGGAATGCAGAGGATGGCAGAACAGCATGGAAGTTTTTTGTGTGTCTCGCGTCCATGAAATACAGCCAGACCAACACTAAACCATCCTACACACCTAGAAAACTGATTGGAGGATTAACACAACAATCTGCACAACCTGAACCACAGAATTCAGCAGGTATGCGGCCCAGAGAGGTGAATTTGGGGAGCGAGAAGCCGCGGAAGAGAACCACTTTTGCTGGCGGAGAGAAGATGGAGACTGGGGACGGGGGGAGAATACGGGAAAAGCACCCCTCCCCAACAGCAGCTGGAGAGAAAGTGGAAAATTGGAAACAGCCGCAGGGACTAAACTAAAAAGGGAGAAAGGAGAAAGGAGAGCATTTAAATTCCATTAAGACTGTAAACAAGGGGAGCGCAAAGGCTGCAACTCCACAGCTCGATACCTGGAGGTGCTCTGGTGGGAAAGGCGAATCTCCAGGAACAGAGTGGGGTCCGGGAGGTTCTCGCGCCACACAGGGAAAAGCGGTTCCACTGCTGGAAGGACGTTTGGTAGAGACTGTTGAAGACACCTGGTCCCAGCAGACCCCGGAAGGCAGCCACATTCACTGGTGCTGGGGCAAGGTTGTTAAGGGTGAAGCCTGGTGCCAGATGTGCATTGTGACTTTCCATAATCCCTGAAATGCTGCCGCTACACTGTCTCGTGAACTTTTTCTGGGGCGGGCTGGCACCTGGCCGCAGTCATGGGGCACCAGCAGCAGCAGGGTCCAGCAAGGGTTCCTGGGTGCAGCCGACATTCGGCCATTGTTTGTCCATTGCTCAGTGAGACCCTCCCGCAGAGGGGCGGAATGGGTGAAAGCCGCAGTCCTTCAGAAGTAAGGGGCCGGGGAAAATAGCCGCATCTGAGACAAAACTCGGGAAAGAGGTACTGCCTGGGGCCTGGTCATGGAGAGTGGAAAAGCAGGGAGTGGATGAGAGCTAAAGACAGAGGACGGGTGCTCGATTGCTAATCCGGGAGAACAGACTGCGTAGGTGGGTGGTGCCATGGTCACCACTCCCGCGCATGTGCATACGCACCTACGAGCACTGCAGCAATCCACCCCAGTAGGCTAGCAGCGCCATCTAGTGGAGAGTGGAGCTATTACACTGAGCCCCGCCCAACTGGGTCAACTTCGCTCAAGAACACAAGTCTCACCGCCGGCTTAGTTTATAGACTATAAAGAGCTACATAGACTGACTTCTAGGGGAAAACGAAGCAATTACAGTCCTACCTCAATCTGTTAGCAGGTTCGTCTATTCAATTTTCTTTTTTTTCTTTTCTTTTTCTCTTTTACACTTCTTTTTCTTGAATACTGAAAGAGAAAAAAATTCATTTTTATTTTCAATTTTTATTAAAAATATTTTTCTTTAATTTTTATTACTATATTTTTTGATTTTGTGTAGTTTTTTTCAAATTCTATTTTACTTCCATCATTTTATTTTAGTCTACTTCAGTGTATTCACCTTTCCAAATTTTCAAACAATTTCCTTTCTTTCTTTCATTTTATTTTTTTTTCTTTTTCATTTCTTTTCTTTTTCTTGAATGCAGAAAGAGAAAAACTTCATTTTTACTTTCAATTTCTATTAAAAATATTTTTATTTAATTTTTTTACTATTTTTTTTTGCTTTTATGTAATTTTTTTCAAATTCTATCTTACTTCCATCATTTTATTTTAGTCAACTACAGTGTATTCACTTTTTCAAATTTTCAAACGATTTCTTTTTTCTTTTTTTATCTTTTTTCTCTTTTTTGTTTCTTTTCTTTTTTCTTAAATACACAAGAAAAAATTCATATTTTAATTTTTATTAAAAATATTTTTTTAAATTTTTTTCTACTATATTCTTTACTTTTGTGTATATTTTTTCAAATTCTATTTTACCCCCACAATCTCATTTTAGTCTACTTCAGTGTATTCATTTTTTCAAATTCTCAAACGATTTCCTTTTTTTTCTTTTTTTCTCCCCCCTCCTTTTTTTCCTAGAATCTGTCAAACCACTTTCAACACCCAGACAAAAACACACCTAGGATCTAGCATCATCTATTCGATTTGTGTGTGTGTGTGTGTTTAATTTTTAATTTTAATATTTTTAAAATTTTAATATTTTTTAATTTCAATTTTTCTACCTCATTAATTCCTTTTCTCCCTTCAAAATGACAAAATGAAAGAATTCACACCAAAAGAAAGGGCACAAAGAAACGACACCCAGGATTTAACCAACACATATACAAGCAAGATGTCCTAACCAGAATTTAGAATCACGATAATAAGAATACTAGCTGGAGTTGAAAATAGATTAGAATCCACTTCTGCAGAGATAAAAGAAGTAAAAAATAGCCAGAATGAAATTAAAAATGCTATAACTGAGCTGCAATCATGGATGGATGCAGTGGTGGCAAGGATGGATGAAGCAGAACAGAGAATCAACGATAGAGAGGACAAACTTATGGAGAATAATGAAGCAGAAAAAAAGAGGGAGATTAAGGCAAAAAGTCCCTAACCTATAAGAGAAAACAGATTGGGTTTGCAGCAGACCTATCCACAGAAACTTGGCAGGCCAGAAAGGAGTGGCAGGATATATTCAATGTGCTGAATCAGAAGAATATGCAGCCAAGAATTCTTTATCCAGCAAGGCTGTCATTCAAAATAGAAGGAGAGACAAAAAGTTTCCCAAACAAAAATTAAAGGAGTTTGTGACCACTAAACCAGCCCTACAAAAAATTTTAAGGGGGACTCTCTGAGGGGAGAATCCATAAGCAACATATATTCCAAAAGCAACACAGATTAGAAAGGACCAGAGAACACCACCAGAAACTCCAACTCTACAAGTATCATAATGGCAATAAATTCATATCTTTCAGTACTCACTCTAAAAGTCAATGGACTCAATGCTCCAATCAAAAGACATAGGGTAACAGAATGGATAAGAAAACAAGATCCATCTATATGCTGTTTACAAGAGACCCACTTTAGACCTAAAGACACCTTCAGATTGAAAATAAGGGGATGGAGAACCATCTATCATGCTAATGGTCAACAAAAGAAAGCCAGAGTAACCATACTTATATCAGGCAATCAAGATTTTAAAATAAAGACTGTATCAAGAGATGCAGAAGGGCATTATATCATAATCAAGGGGTCTATCCACCAAGAAGACCTAACAATTGTAAACATTTATGCACCAAATGTGGAACACCCAAATATATAAATCAATTAATCACAAACATAAAGAAAATCATCAATAGTATGCCATAATAGTAGGAGACTTCAACACCCTACTCACAGCAATGGACAGATCATCTAGTCAAAAAATCAACAAGGAAACAATGGCTTTGAATGACACACTGGACCAGATGGACTTAACAGATATATTCAGAACATTTCATCCTAAAGCAGCAGAATACACATTCTTCTCCAGTGCACATGGAATGTTCTCCAGAATAGACCATATACTGGGACACAAATCCACCCTTGACAAGTACAAAATGATTGAGATCATACTGTGCATATTTTCAGACCACCACCCTATGAAACTCGAAATCAACCATAAGAAAAAATTTGGAAAGGTAACAAATACTTGGAGACTGAAGAACATCCTACTGAAGAATGAATGGGCTAACCAAGAAGTTAAAGAGGAAATTAAAAAGTATATGGAAGTCAATGAAAATGATAACACCACAACCCTAAACCTCTGGGATGTAGCAAAGGTGGTCATAACAGGAAAGTATATAGTAATCCAGGCCTTCCTAAAGAAGGAAGAAAGATCTCAGATATACAACCTAACCTTACTCCTTAAGGAGCTGGAAAAATAACAGCAAATAAAACCCCAAATCAGCATAAGACAGGAAATAACAAAGATTAGGGCAGAAATTAATCCTATCGAAACAAACAAACAAACAAACAAAAAACAAAAAAACAGTAAAACAGATCAATGAAACCAGAAGCTGGCTCTTTGAAAGAATTAACAAAATTGATAAACCACTAGCCAGTTTGATCAAAAAGAAAAAGAAAAGGACCCAAATAATATCAAGAATGAAAGAGGAGAGATCACAACCAACACAACAGAAATAAAAACAATAATAAGAGAATATTATGAACAATTATATACCAATAAAATGGGTAATCTAGAAGAAATGGACAAATTCCTAGAAACATATACACTACCAAAACTGAAACAGAAAGAAATAGAAAATTTGAACAGACCCATAACCAGTAAGGAAATCGAATTAGTAATCAAAAACCTGCCAAAAATCAAGATCCAGGGCCAGATGGCTTTCCAGGGGAATTCTACCAAACATATAAGGAAGAGTTAACACCTATTCTCTTGAAACCATTCCAAAAAATAGAAATGGAAGGAAAACTTCCAAACTCTTTCTATGAAGCCAGCATTACCTTGATTCTAAAACCAGAGACCCCACTAAAAAGCAGAACTATAGACCAATTTCCCTGATGAACATGGATGCAAACATCCTCAACAAGATATTAGCTAACTGGATCACAATACATTAAAAAAATTATTCACCAGGACCAAGTGGAATTTATACCAGGGAGGCAGGGCTGGTTCAATATCCACAAAACAATTAATGTGATTCATCACATCAATAAAAGAAAGGACAAGAACCATATGGTCCTGTCACTAGATGCAGAGAAAGCATTTGACAAAATACAGCATCCTTTCTTGATAAAAACCCTCAAGAAAGTAGGGATAGAAGGAGCATACCTCAAGTTCATAAAAGCCATATATGATCAACCCAACACTAATATCATCCTCAATGGGGAAAAACTGAGAGCTTTCCCCCTAAGGTCAGGAACAATACAGGGATGTCCACTCTCGCCACTGTTATTCAACATAGTATTGGAAGTCTTAGCCTCTGCAATCAGACAACACAAAGAAATAAAACGCACCCAATTCATCCAGTAGGAGGTCAGACTTTCACCTTTCACAGATGACATGATACTCTATATGAAAAACCCAAAAGATTTCACGAAAAAACTGCTAGAATTGATTCATGAATTCAGCAAGGTTGCAGCATATAAAATCCATGTACAGAAATTGGTTGCATTCCTATACACCAACAATGAAGCGACAGAAAGAGAAACCAAGGAATTGATCCCATTTACAGTTGCACAAAAAACATAAAATACCTAGGAATAAATCTAACCAAAGAGGTGAAAAATCTATATGCTGAAAACTATAGAAAGATTACAAAAGAAATTGAATAAGACACACACACACACACACAAAACAGAAAATATTCCATGCTCCTGGATAGGAAGAACAAATATTAAAATGTCAATACTACTCAAAGTGATCTACATATTCAATGCCATCTTTATCATAGTAACACCAGCATTCTTCACGGAGCTAGAACAAACAATCCTAAAATTTGTATGGAACCAGAAAAGACCCCGAATAGCCAAAACGATCTTGAAAAAGAAAACCAAAGCAGGAGGCATCACAATCCCAGACTTCAAGCTATACTACAAAGCTGTAATCATCAAGACAGTATGGTACTGGCACAAGAACAGACACTCAGATCAATGGAACAGAATAAAGAACCCAGAAATGGAACCACAAGCATATGACCAACTAATCTTTGACAAAGCAGGAAAGAATATCCAATGGAATAAAGACAATCTCTTGAGCAAGTGGTGCTGGGAAAACTGGACAGCGACATGCAGAAAAATGAACCTGGACCACTTTCGTACACCATACACAAAAATAAACTCAAAATGGATGAAAGACCGAAATGTAAGACAGGAAGCCATCAAAATCCTCTAGGAGAAAGCAGGCAAAAACCTCTTTGATCTTGGCCGCAGCAACTTCTTACTCAACACGTCTCCGGAGGCAAGGGAAACAAAAGCAAAAATGAACTACTGGGACCTCATCAAAATAAAAAGCTTCTGCACAGTGAAGGAAACACTTCTCCAAAGAAGAGACCCAGATGGCCAAATAACACATCACTCATCATCAGGGAAATACAAGTCAAAACCACAATGAGATATCACCTCACCCCTGTCAGAATGGCTAACATTAACAACTCAGGCAACAACAGATGTTGGAAAGGATGCGGAGAAAGAGGATCTCTTTTGCATTGTTGGTGGAAATGCAAGCTGGTGCAGCCACTCTGGAATACAGTATGGAGGTTCCTCAAAAAATTGAAAATAGAACTACCCTATGACCCAGCAATTGCACTACCAGGCATTTATCCATGGGATTCAGGTGTGCTGTTTCAAAGGGACACATGCACCCCCATGTTTATAGCAGCACTATCAACAATAGCCAAAGTATGGAAAGAGCCCAAATGCAATGGATGAATGGATAAAGAAGAAGTGGTATATATATATATATACAATGGAGTATTACTTGGCAATCAAAAAGAATGAAATCTTGCCATTTGCAACCATGTGGATGGAACTGGAGGGTATTATGCTAAGTGAAATGAGTCAGTCAGAGGAAGACAAAAATCATATGACTTCACTCATATGAGGACTTTAAGAGACAAAACAATGAACATAAGTGAAGGGAAGCAAAAATAATATAACGCAGGGAAGGGAACAAAACAGAAGAGACTCATAAATATAGAGAACAAACTTAGGGTTACTGGAAAGGTTGTGGGAGGCGGGATGGGCTAAATGGGTAAGGGGCACTAAGGAATCTACTCCTGAAATCATTGTTGCACTATATACTAATTTGGATGTAAATTTAAAAAAGTAAAAAATAAAAATTAAAAAAATTGCCCATAAAGCAGGGCTTCTATTTTTTAAACATTTACTTTCACTGTGTATTGTCCCAGAGTCAGAGCTTTTAAGATCATGTCCTTAGTAAGTCATCATCACATAAACAAAAATAGTTGTCTTTCCCTTGAGAGGTAACTAATTAGTAGGAGAATCTGACTTCTAAAGCCTTCCTGTACATAAATAGACCAGGAAAAGAGAGCACACAAAAACATGAGATAGAAGCCAAATCTCTTTTTTCAAACTCTGAAAAAACAAAATGTAGACTGTAACTAGCCTCTGTGAATTGCTGGATGGATTAGTTAATGCTTGCAAAGAATTTTTTAAATTCTTTGCAAATGAAATGAAAGCCACCACAGAAAGGCTAAATCTTTCTATTAACTCAGCTGGAACACTTTCTTGACTTTTCCCTGCTGTGTTAAAGAGTCTCTGAAATGAATTCTACACACACACACCACAAACGGCTAATGACCTTCCAAGGAGGAAGTTTTCATTCATTCATCACATTATCAAAATGCTCTGGGGAAGGACGAGGCTTGCCTGTGTGTGGGGTCTATTGCCATGATGAAAGTTCATATTTAACACACTTGACTGAGATGACAACCTGTAGAGATTCAACACTCTCCTTAATCAGTTGGGAGGGAGTCAAGGAAAACCCTACTGACATACCAATCCAGTACTCCATTATATTTACTCCTGCAGATCAATTACAATATAGCAGCCATGCCAAACCATGGGCAGCTAAGATCAAATTCGAATAATTGACATCATCCCCAACATTTCAAGTTGCTATTGAGTTTGGTTCTTTTACAGGTCTTATACTGTTTGGTTTAAAATAAGGATTTTGACAACTGAAATCCAATTGGACAGAAGGTACCTGTAGCTAGATTCCAGTACTAGATCCCAGTACCAGATCTCACCTGATCTCCATGCTTTCCTTCTTTTCCCTCCAAGATTGGCAATGGAAAATTATCAACAATGATCAGGTTGAGGTTCAAAGAAAAGAATCGTTCATACCCCTACTCTCAAGACCCAATGGGATGAAAGAAGTAAAAGTGAGGATGGGCATATTTCAGTGGTGTTTCTCCATTCTTTCCTCTATGATGTTATTTGTAAGATGTGAAAGTACACATAGTGCAGCATGTGCTGAAGGCTTGACCATTGCTTTTTGTTATTTGACCTTGGATCTGGGTTATACTTGCTTCCTCTGATAGTGAGGCTTGCTTTTGTACAGTGTCCAGGCCAATTTAGTGAAGACTCTTGTGATGATCAAACTTGGCAGGAAGGTGGCACAACTTTGTCATCCATTGCACCTCACTCTGGCTCTTAAAAATGGATTTTAAAAAGTTACAATCTCCTCTTCTTGATGTAATGGATCTAGAGCAATGATTAGTAGTGGCTGCTAAAATAGTAGGTCTAAAGCTGATGGGAATGGATCAGGCTGACAACACCAGAACCCTTTTTAGGGCCACACAGCAGAAAACCAGACATTTTCCTGATGGAAGTACAAAAACCATCTATGAAGTATTCATGCCAAAAAAGCAATTGGAGGCTGATCTGATCAAGCCTCTGGGTCTAGCTATCATATCTAACTACTAGTTTAAAACAAATACAAGAAACACAAGTACAAGTCAACTGATAACCTGGAACTACAATCAACAAAAGCCAGAATGTGGGAAAATACAGAGCAAGTGACCCACTTACATACATGGACACATTTCAAGGAAAAAAATAAAAGGATGTAAGAGAAATGGATTTTAAATGCCTTAAAATGACTTCTCAAGCAAATTAAAGGTGTTGATATTGTTTAGATCCTAATTTGAACAGAACAGCTATTAAAAAACTTTTACAAGATAATTATCAAAGCAAATTACACATTGATTGAATATATGATATTAATTTTTAAAGTAATAATTGTATTGAGGTTATGCTTTTTAAAAAGACTTCTTGTCTTTTAGAAATTCATACTAACATGTATACTTATAAAATAATATGATGAGAACACACTGGTGGTTACCAGATGGGGGAGGCGGTGGGGGGATAGTCAAGATGGGTGAAGGAGAGTGGGAGGTATGGGCTTCCAGTTAGGGAAAGACTGCGTCGCAGGAATGGAGTATACAGCACAGGGAATGTAGTCAATGGTATTGTAACTGCGTTGTACGGTGACAGATGGTAGCCACAGCTGTGGTGAGCACAGCATCATGTATGCACTTGTCAAATCACTATGCTGTATACCTGAGGCTACTGTAACGTTGTATGTCAACTATACTCCAATAAAAAAGAATGGTATGATGTCTGTGACTTGTTTAAAAATAGTCCTGAGGGAATAGATGGGATGGTGGGGCACAGATGAAACAAAGTGGGACATGGACTGATGATGGTTGAGGCTGGGTGTGGGTTAGATGGGGTTCATTGGGCTGTTCTCTCTACTTCTCTACAGACTGGACATTTCCATAATAGTTTTTTTTTTTTAATTAGGGGAAACAGAAAACAGAATTATCTTACTTCATACCTAACTACAGCTTGAAACATGGAGTACTTGCAGCCGTGTACAATATGTTACTCATGTTGATTTTAAAGTCTCTTTTTGGATTTGCCATGTGTTGTCCTCTATCTCCTTTTGCATTGTACACTTATGTTGTCTTTTTGAAAAAAGTAAGTATAAACAATAATGTTTTCTAAAAGGTTACAATCTCAGTGTAATTATTTGGATAGATAATTTAAACAAAATATATGCAGTGTGAGTTTTTAAACAGCTGCTTCTGCAACCCAACCCAGTCTACAAACAGAAAGAAAGAAAATAAAAATAAAACTAACAGGGACTTTCTTAATTCTATACAGTCATGATTATTTACCCAAAATAGTGCACTACTAAAATATATTCATCCTTAATGGAAACTGATACACATCCCTTACCTTCTTGTTCATTTGAACTCAAATCAATATTGCTAATAAACTGTTGATAAACTACTTGAAAAGGTGGCACAGCACTGCATTTAAAAATTTTTTTTAGTGTTTATTTATTTTTTGGGAGACAGAGCACGAGTAGGGGCAGAGAGAGAGGGAGACACAGAATGCGAAGCAGGCTCCAGGCTCTGAGCTGTCAGCACAGAGCTCGACGCAGGGCTCGAACTCATCAACTGTGAGATTATGACCTGAGCCGAAGTTGGACGCTTAACTGAGCCACCCAGGCACCCCGAGCACTGCATTTTTTTTAATCAGAAAGAAAGCCATTTGGAATGACTCCAAAAGTAATTACATTTGGTAGAGAGTGTTAGCAGAGCCAACTGAAATCATTAACTAAAATATTTATTTTTAATTCATGGACTCATGTATTATTTTTCAAATAACCATTGTGTTTAATTCTGCTTAAATTTCAGCAGTTCAGTAATCTTTGGAAAATCTGTACCTGCCAGGTTTCTCTCTCTTCTTCTTCCTTTTTTTTTTTTTTTTTTAAAGCAACAGCAAAGGCATCTGGCCCTGGACTTTTGTTTGGAGATTTTTGATTACTGATTTGATTTAGTTTCTGGTTATTGGTCTGTTCAACTTTTCTATTTCTTCTTGTTTTGGTTTTGGTAGTTTATGTGTTTGCAGGAATTATTCCATTTCTTCCAGATTGCCCAATTTAATGGCATTGAATCGTATTAAAAAATCCCCCAACAAACAAAAATCTAGGGCCAGATGGCTTCCCAGAAATTCTACCAGACATTTAAATAAGAGTTAATACCTAGTCTTCTCAAACTGTTCCAAAAAATAAACATGGAAAAGAAACTTGCAAACTTATTCTATGAAGTCAGAATTGCCTTAATTATAAAACCAGACAAAGACCCCACTAAAAAAGAGAACTATAGGCCAATATCTCTGATGAACATGGATGTAAAAATTCTCAACAAAACATTAGCAAATCAAATCCAACGGTACATTAAAAGAATTATTCACCACAATCAAATGGGATTTATTCCTAGGTGGCAAGAGTGGTTCAATATTCACAAATCAATCAACATGATATACCACATTAATAAAAGAAAAGATAAGAACCATATGATCCTCTCAATAGATGCAGAAAAAGCATTTGACAAAGTATAGAACCCATTCTTGATAAAAACCTTCAACAAAGTAGAGGGAGCATACCTCTATATCGTAAAGACTATAACAGAAAGAACCACAGTTAGTATCATCCTCGATGGGGAAAAACTGAGAGCTTTTCCTCTGCAACCAGGAACAAGACAGAGATGCCTACTCTCACCATTGTTTTTTTTTTTTAAGTTTATTTATTTATTTATTTATTTATTTTTAATTTTTTTTTTTCAACGTTTATTTATTTTTGGGACAGAGAGAGAAAGAGCATGAACGGGGGAGGGGCAGAGAGAGAGGGAGACACAGAATCGGAAACAGGCTCCAGGCTCTGAGCCATCAGCCCAGAGCCCAACGCGGGGCTCTAACTCACGGACCGCGAGATCGTGACCTGGCTGAAGTCGGACGCTTAACCGATTGCGCCACCCAGGCGCCCCATACTTATTTATTTTTGAGAGACAGGGGAGGGGCAGAGAGAGTTGAAGAGAGAGAATCCCAAGCAAGTTCCGTGCTGTCAGCACAAAGCCTGAAGCAGGGCTTGAACCCACGAACTGTAAGATCATGACCTGAGCAGAAATCAAGAGTTGGATGCTTAACTGACAGAGTCACCCAGGAGCCCCTCACTGTTGTTATTTAATTTAGTACTACAAGTCCTAAGCTCAGCAATCAGAAAACAATAAGAAATAAAAGGCATCCAAACAGTCAAGAAAGAAATCAAACTTTCACTATTCACAGATGGCATGATAGGTTATGTGGAAAACCTGAAAGAATCCACCAAAAAATTGCTAGAACTGATACATGATTCAGTAAAAATCACAGGATACAAAATCAATGTACAGAAATCTGTTGCATTTCTATACACCAATAATGAAGCAGCAGAAAGAGAAATCAAGGAGTTGAACCCATTTACAATTGCACCAAAAACTATAAGATATCTAGTAATAAACCTAACCAAAGAGGTAAAATATCTGAAAACTATGGAACACTTATGAAAGAAACTGAAGAGTTCACAAAGAAATGAGAAAACATTCCATGCTCATGAATTGGAAGAATGAATATTGCTAAAATGTCTAAACTACCCAAAGAAATCTACACTTTTAATACAATCTCTATCAAAATACCACCAGCATACTTCACAGAGCTAGAACAAACAATCCTAAACAAAAGTCCCCAAACAGCCAAAGCAATCTTGAAAAAGAAAAGCAAAACTGGAGACATCACAATTCCACACTTCAAGTTATCAAACACGTAGTGATCAGAACAGAATGGTACTGGTACAAAAACAGACACACAGATCAATGGAATAGAACAGAAAACCCAGAAATAAACCCACAATTCTATGGTCAAGTAATCTTTGACAAAGCAGGAAAGAATATCTAATGGAGAAAAGATAATGTCTTTGACAGATGACATTTGGAAAACATGTAAAAGAATGAAACTGGACCACTTTCTTACATCATATACAAAAATGAATTCAAAGTGGATAAAAGACCTTTATGAGACAGGAAACCATCAAAATCCTAGAGGGGAACACAGGCAGTAATCTCTTTGACATCAGCCATAGCAACTCCTTACTAGACACGTCTCAGGAGGCAAAACAAACAAAAGCAAAAATGAACTTCATCAAGATAAAAAGCTGCATAGCAAAGGAAATAACAAAACTAAAAGGCAAACTTTGGAATGGAGAAGATATTTGCAAATGAAATATCTGATAAAAGGTTAATGTTAAAAATCTATGAAGAATTTATAAAACTCAACACTAAAAAAACAAATGATCCAGTTAAGAAATGGGCAGAAGACAAGAACAGACATTTTTCCAAAGAATTCATCCAGATGGCCAACAGACACATGAAAAGAGGCTCGACATCACTCATCATCAGGGAAATGCAAATCAAAACCATAATGAGATATCACTTCACACCTCTCAGAATGGCTAAAATTAACAACACAGGAAACAACAGATGTTGGCGAGGATGCGGATAAAGGAGAACCCTCTTGCACTACTGGTGGGAATGCAAACTGGTGTGGCCACTTTTGAAAAGAGTATGGAGGTTCCTCAAAAAGTTAAAAAAGAACCACCTTATGATACAGCAAATTGCACTACTAGGTATTTACCCAAAGGATACAAAAATACTGATTTGAAGGGACACATACATCCAGATGTTTATAGTAGCATTATCAACAACAGTCAAATTATGGAAAGAGCCCAAATGTCCATCAGCTGATAAATGGATAAAGATGTGGTATATAAATATACATACATGCACACACACACACACACAAACACACTCACACACACACAATGGAATATTACTGAGACATCAAAAAGAATGAAATCTTGCTATTTGCAACAACATGGATGGAGCTAGAGTGTATTATGCTAAGTGAAATAAGTCAGTCAGAGAAAGACAAATACCATATGATTTCATTCATAGGTGGAATGTGAGAAACAAAATTGATGATGAACATAGGGGGGAAAAAGAGAGGCAAACCATAAAACAGACTCTTGACTATAGAGAACAGATGGAAGGTTGCTGGAGGGAAGGTGGGCTGGTGACGGGCTAAATGGGTGATGGGTATTAGGGAGGGCACGTGATACGATGAGCACTGGGTGTTGTATGTAAGTCATGAATCACTAAATTCTACTTCTGACACTAATATTATGATAGATGTTAACTAACTGGGATTTAAATAAAACCTTAAAACACAACAACAACAACAACAAAAGCAACAGCAAAAACAAAGTGAAATATTCACCAGTTTCCTACTATGAGTTCTACTAATGGAAAGAAATGTCTTGCTAACCAAACAATATATAGCACTGAAATTTGAAAATTCCGCTTAAACAATTTAGTCATATATTTTCATTGTCTAGCCTCACAGGAGTCAAGAGGCTTCCAAACAGAAAAAGAAGGGGAATAAGACCGTGGGGGAATTGGCATCCATCAGCTGGCACTTAATGAAACTGTGGAGCTCTGTAAATTCCAATCCTCATTTTTATCAAGAGAATTAAAAATAATTCAGAATTCTTTATGTGCAAAAAAGCTCCTCATAACTCTGTTTTTCACCTAGAAATAGTAGAAAACTAAACGACTTCCTTGTCCTAGAAATATGACTGTGATAATATATATGACAGTGAATATTCTGCAGACAGAAACATTGGTAGCCCTTGCTTGTTTTACATGAGAATGCTACCGTTCAGAGCCAAAGGATCTGTGTGCTTCTTCACATACAAAACTCTTTCCTTCTATATAGACGGGCGAGGTTGGCTCTGCTCCATAACCTGCACTCTCGTTGGGGAAGAGCATGTTAATTGAATAGAAGTTTGTACCTCCTCTACCTGCTTCTACTGTCGTCCCCCTCACCAGCATGTCATAAATTATGCCATATCTACTATCACTTTCTTCTTCACTCTTGCTTTTGGAAGAAAGGTCAGATGTTCTGAGAGTACACTGTGGATAAATAAATTTGCCTTTTGACCATCTCAACAACCATTCTATAATTAAAATGGAAAAATTAACATTTTGGAGATGCTGTAAAGATCATCTGGCCTCCTTCCTCAGAGAGTAGAAATGCTAACTGAAATGCTGAGTGACATTATGAGAGCCTGTGCTTATGGAGAGGAACCTTACGCCCAGTGCAGCTACATGATATGCAGTACAAATTAAAACGTGGGTACCCGTGTTCAAAGTGCAGGGAAAAAATGCAGTTAAAGATACTAAAATATAAGGTTATTTTCTTTAAAAATATTTTATTACTTACAAACTGTAATATGGGTAATTATGATACATAAGTAACACAATAAACTACAAAATTATGATTTTTGGCGTTAGAATTCCATACAGTACAAAAAATAATGCTCTATTAATATGATGTCTTGATTGATCATGAGTTTTTTATGGCTTGATTTTCTGCAAATTCAGTTAGTAGGTCATTCTTCCTTTAACAATTTCCTTTTGAATTGATATAAAGTGATGTCAGTCACTCTTGGAAAATTCATGATTGTAACTAACTTTTGATAATTTTTAATTTTGAAACACGATTTTCCTGATGTAATTATTAAGGGTATATTTTTGGCTGTGACAACATTGGGGTAATTTTCTAATAAATTGTTCCAAAATATAAATTTTAGTACACTTTTACAGCTGATGAGTCTGGCAGAATAATTTTTTTAAAAAGATTTGACTCTTCATGGAAATCAGTTTTGTTTAAGTATGAGTTTAATTTTTAATGTACATTTATATAATGGCATTTTAATGCTTGTGACATTTTCAGTAACCTGTTCAAGAAACAGAAAAAGGCCTCATTATTTGTGTATAATTTAAAACGTCTGTTTATGCATTGTATTCTTGTATCGTCAATTATAAAAAAATTTAATGGGAGGGAGAGAATTAAAATTAAGGAAGGGAGAGAATCCTAAGCAGTCTCTACGCTCAGCACAGAGCCCTGGGGCTCGATCTCACAACTGTGAGATCATGACCTCAGCAGAAATCAAGAGTCAGACGCTTAACCAACTGAGCCACCCAGGTGTCCGAGAATGTGATGATTTTTAAAATTTAATGTCTTTTTGAAAGTCTATGAATATTTACTCTTCAGTGTTATAGCAGTTTTTAAAACCAGAAATTCTAAACTCTGAAAAATTCTAATAACTATCTGATATGCTTCATTGAAAATTCATGTGTAAACTTTTACTTTGTCATAATGTCCCGAAAAAATTCACTACCTTAGCTCTGGTAGTTCCTGACTTGGCAGTGGGTCCAAGGATTAATATCTGTGCAGATGCTACAGGGACAGATTCTGAGGCCAGATGGATAGGTGAGCTGGTCTCCCACCTCTGACATCGGCTCCACCCCCAACGTGGAGTGCCCCTTCTCTTTACTGCTGCAGCTGCTGCTACTTCTACGTTGCTTCCTTTGCCAAACTGGGCCCACAGCCCACTCAGGCTGCTCCCTTGGGGACCTGGGGCACCTGGGATTGTCCTGAGGCACACCCTTGCACACCAAGTGCTCCTCTTATGTAGATGTTAGGTGGCTATTGAGGAATATGCTGGGCCCCATCTTGGTTTTGGAACTGTTCTGTACTCTTCACCTGGCACTTCTTGGTTGACCTTGCTTTTGCCCTGGACAACCCTCATTTGGGCTCCCATAAGTCCCCTGAGGGATGGATACAGCTTGGCTGAGAGATATTTCCTCTCTTTATAGTAGGGTGTTTGCTTAGCTACTATTGTGCAATTTCTTTTAGCATCTAGTCCTGTGCAGCACACAGGTCTGACCCTCCTGTGCCCTTCGACCACTGGGCATCTTATGCTAGAAGGACATGGTTCAGAGGGCTGCTATTGATCTCAGAGCTGCTCTTTTTTCTTTTCATAAATCCCTCCTCCATCATAAATCCTGGCTTTGCAGCCCTTTCTTGTTCTAGAGCTATCCCACATCACTCTAGTACTGGTCCTAACTCCAGCCTTTCTTCCACTCAATCCTACCATTGGGCAAAGCACTTGTTTGTATTCTGTAGGAGAGAGTAGGAGGTGTCACCGCAACTGGGAAAATTCTGTAGACTCTTCTATCCTTGTAGCGGTCTCTGCATCACGGGGTCTTCCTCATCTTTCTTGTTGACCCGGCTCTTCAGCTGACCCTTCCCTGTTGTCTTGCCACAAAACCTTCCCCAAGTCTGGTCTCCATGGAGTTTTCCTTTTCTGCTGCTCACTCTCCCTTCCTCTTTTCTTCATCTCCCACAGCATTTAAGTAAGTGGTTTCAGGAATGGTCCTCCCTTTCTCTATTCTGCGGGTGGAGATCAGGCTGTATTTCTCTTTCTATCCTCACCCCATCTAGAACCAAGCTGAGATCTCAAACCCATGCTCTTGACTTGTCCATAACTACAAAGCATGATGCACGTGGTAGTGGAAAAATACAGGATGCCATAGTCCTGCGCAGTGGAGTGACCTGATTCAATCCAAGAGGACACAGCTTTGTTTGGTACAATGTCTAGCACAGTAGGGAGTCTGAAATAACTGAGTAAGGGTTAAGACTTAAACTTCAGGAAAATTTAGTGCACTTTATTTACCAAATAGATACACTGTATATGAAATATACAGAAAAAATGAGTAATGAATGGAAGTTATAAAAGCAAGTAATTTTTTTTGAAAGTGACATTAGAAATCATCCACAGCAGTGGATCTACAACCTTTCAGGAATTCTCTTGGTATTTTGAAAAACAATTGTAGACAATTGAGCTGGGACCTGCTAAAGGCCATGGGCCCCCATGTCAGTGACCCCTGATCTAAAGGCACTTATCCACAATGCTAGCTTAGAGTTAGAACTACAGGGGAATTTTACAAACAGACCTTCAGCTTACCAAGTTTGGAAGTCCTCTGAAACACTTAGTTTTGATCAATAAATTCTAAACACAAGATATTTCCGTGTGAAAAAATTCAAAAGTCAAACAAAATCCAGAATGTACTCTCTTGAGCACTTAGACTAGTATGTTTTCCAAGAGATGCAAAACAGGAGAAATTGTCTGTAAAGCCAGACAGATCCAAGATGTTTGGATGTTTGCAAATCACATCAGCATTGTAAATCAGTAGTAACATCCCAAAAAGCTTTATCTTGATTTTCCCCTGAGTGATTGAGCAAAGATTCTTTCCGTTGTTAACAGAAACACGAGAATAAGACAAATGGCTGTTTCTGCCAAAAGCATATACTTTCCAGTCCTAGTTCTGCTACTGAGAGAGAAATTAATTTCAATAAATGTTGAAACACAGGAGGAAAAGATTGGAAAATTAGCATTTGCTTCGTGTTTCACTATATAACTGAATACAGATTTCCATACCATCTATAACAAACAGAAATTGCATGTGTGAAGGAAGAAAATAAATTTCAATATTTGCAGAACAAGTTTTAGATATTGGTATGCCATTTTAGGAGTATGGATTTTGGAGTCAGATTGGTTACTTTCAAATGATGACTGCACCCTGTGTGACCATGTGCATTCAGAACTTGGACTCTTGGAACCACAATTCTGCCTTCTGTGAAATGGAACTAATTACACTTACCTGATAGGTTTGTGTTTAGATTACATGAAATAATCCATGTAAGGTGCTTAGCATCATATGTGGTGCCGGAGTCCAGCTCCAGCAGGTCCAGGGGTTCCCAAAGGATGAACAGCATCGGCGAAAAAGTGAAAATGAAACAAAACTAAAATAAAAACAAAAAGTAAAAATGGACACAGACAACAGCAGTGTGTTGAACCGGCCGATTTATTATAGTAAACGTGGCATTATATATGCTAGTGATTTCCTTGTAGCATACGTCATCTATGTTTTTCTCACATTACCTAATTTTGAAAACGTTCCTATGTATACACGACCTTTAAGAAATAACATGGTGATTTTCCCCTAACTTTCCCGCATACCCTTTGATTATAGATTAATTTCTTACATTATTCCATTATGCATCTGCATTTATCTATCATCTGCAAAGCATTTGCTCTGCTGTTCTCGTGAAAGGACCTCCATTTCTTTCTTTTTTTTTTTTTTTAACGTTTATTTATTTTTGGGACAGAGAGAGACAGAGCATGAACGGGCGAGGGGCAGAGAGAGAGGGAGACACAGATCGGAAACAGGCTCCAGGCTCCGAGCCATCAGCCCAGAGCCCGACGTGGGGCTCGAACTCACGGACCGCGAGATCGTGACCTGGCTGAAGTCGGACGCCCAACCGACTGCGCCACCCAGGCGCCCCTAGGACCTCCATTTCTTAACACCTCAAGTGGAACAGTTACAGGGACATGACCTCCTAACCACATGAGGCCAGAAGAACAATGTGTTTGCCTTGGTCCGAGGTGCCAGAAAGGGGCTGAAAAAGCCTTAGAAACCTATGCCTCATACATTCTCAGAGAGACAATGCACCTAGGAACCAATGAACCATTCTGTAGCTTAACCGACTAGGTTCAGTCACCATCTGGAATGCCTCCAGGGGACCAGGTGGGCCTACGGGTTAGAGTGACCTGTGTCCATAGATACACTCCTTAGTTGCCAGAGTGGGGCTTTCAAATCCATATGTCTCTCCTTTACAGGCCGTCTTTGCTGGCAAATGTATGAGGCTATCCTTCCTGTAAGTAGAGGAGTCTCCATAGGGGATGGCAAGGGATAAACATAAGGCCGCACAATTTCTTGCAGAACCTTATTTTCTTCCCTAATGGTTCTTTTCCCAGGGGGCCTACCGAGGGCAATTCCCCAACAGACAATTCCCCAGGTACTTTAATAAGGCCAAATTACCTAAAAGCGGGAGTACAAGAAGCTTCACTGTCGGCGGGCCACCCTGCAGGCACCAATCCGTCCACAGACCGGGCCCTGCCACTCAGGCTGGGATAGCTCGGTTTCCAGCAATGTGGCACATTAAGAAAGAATCTAGCAAGAGAAGGAAAACGAAAAAAAATCTATTTTCTCATTAGAGGCAAATGAGAAAGAGTAAGACAACATGTTTCCACGTACAAATAAGATAAAGTACATTGGGACAGAAAGTTCTGAAGGAGAATCTTACAAATTTTCAAAAGAAACAAAAACTAGAAAAGAAAGAGAAATTTTCCACAGGCCTGGGCTTGTTTCTCTTTTTTCCTCTGTCCTCGTTTTTTAGAGAAATTAATATGCTGGATGGTAATGGAACCAATCACAGGTAGATGACACTTTCGTAGCAATTTGTCTGCTTTCCAAAATGTATTGGAGACTTAAAAACATTTTTACATCTCCTTCTTAAAGAAAAAGTTAAAATGTTACTACTAGCATTTTTAATCACTGAACAGTAAGATAGGTTTCTCAAGGTTCTATGATATTCTAATGATATCATGTATATATGTATAAAATATATTTAAAGTGTAAAATACTCTGCCATCATTATGGGTATGAGGAAGTGATGTGAAGAAAGATAAATAACCCTCAGCGTGAGGGCAAGTCCGCATGCACGAAAATGAAGATTAAGCTGCTAAAAAGAATGGTCAGTAATAGGCTGTGATGAGTTGAAGTGAGGTACTTTGTATACACATGTAGCAGATGGGGCAGACCCTTCACTGGTAGACTGTTCAATGATATTTTTCTTCCCCTTCTGCAGAGAAGCAAATAGAGTTTATAGTCAATTTTCAGTTTTCTCATTTGTTTCCTTCTTTTCTACCCAACAATGCTCTTGAATCAAGCAGCTGCCATGCTGCTAACTGGCTTCCCGTCTGAGCTACTCCAAACACAGCCTGCACCACCTTGCGTGGGTCTGCAGAAAGTCTTTAGAGCTGTTAGGACACAGCGGATCCCTTGTAAGTCATTTGGCCGCTCCTGCTCCCCCTGCATGCCAATTAGTCTGCGGGCTGCTCTTCCTCTGCATCCACTGGAACCACACTCCTGTTTCAGGGATGTCTCAGGAATGAGATGATGCTGATGCCCACTGTGTGCCATCCACCTGGACCTCACCTGTCCTTGGCCAAACCTGCCCGAACCCTTAGAAGATTATTTTCAAATTAAGAAGGATTAAATGTAAATATTTTACAAATTAAGAAAGGTACTAGTTTTATGCCATGACTTAGAAGAGAGATTATAAAGGATTTATTAAGGAAAAACAAGTTTCTGTGAGTTCCAAATGCACCATTAGCCCCATGCTTTGCCTTTCTCTCAAACTTATGGAGATTTCTCTGCATTATCTTTCTTGTTCCAATACCCCACGTTTAAATGCATTGCCCTACAGTCTCCTGGCTGGCTCAGTCGGTTGAGTGTCAGACTTCGGCTCAAGCCATGAGCTCACGGTTCGTGGGTTTGAGCCTGGGGTTCAGGTCTATGCTGACAGCTCAGAGCCTGGATCCTGCTTTGGATTTTGTGTCTCCCTTGCTTTCTGCCCCTCCCCTGCTCACACTCTGTCTCTCTCTTTCTCAAAAATGAATAAACATTAAAAAAAAATTTTAATGCATTATCCTAGGATCTTAGTGTCATTGGTTTAACTCAACCTGTAAACTGCAAGTGTCACTATATTTCTAACATTCCTATAATGAAGTAAAGAGGATCGAATAGTTGGATCAGACATGGGAGATATTCAGGGATTTGGGAGCTGGAGGCAGGACTTCACAGAACTGCTGGAATTCTGCACCAGCTCTGGTAAAGTGCTCTCAGTGCACTTTACAAAGCAGCCCTGTTTCAGCCGGCTCGTGTCTGAAAGGCTTTTCACAAGAGGTCACTACTGTGGACCATGACATGGACTTCCCCTCCAACAAACCCTCGGTAACAGAGAATCCCCCAATGAACCAGCCTGCTCATTTCAGACTGTTCATCTTACATCACATGGAACCAATGCTATTGTGGGGTGTGGCCGCTGCTTTTGTGTGAAGAACCCCATTACAACCCTCAGGTATTCAGATAGGTTAACAGCTCGATAAAAAGTTGTGCCCAGCTATAATGAGAGTTATTCTTTTTGCAGCCTTATTTCCTCTTGTGAACTATTGGACCTTCTCTAAGCCTCCAAACCTCAATAGAGACCAGAACAAAAAGCGATGCTAACAGATGCTGAGCAGGGAAGGATGTCTTCTTGATACAGAGCATACAAAGAACCCCTGGAAATGTTCCTCACCCTTGACCATCCTGACAAGGGGTGCCACCCAGGTGTCGTTCTTTTTCTTTTTCCGCTCTGTCTCCTTTTAGCCACTTCTCCCACTCTTTAAAGAAAGGAACACTTCTCATGTATCCTGAATTTAACAATGACCCCCTACCCTGGCAGGTAAAATCCTCCCAGAGTGACAGACAAAAGTACAATTCAGAATATCGGTAATGTCTGGTCAAAGTAGAATAACAGGGACAAGATCTATTTTCCACATGAAACAATCCCCCCCAAAGACAAAATACAGTTTTCAAGACACTGAATATTGGGTGGTGGGGTAGGGGGACAGTGATTTCTGAGAGGTGGGAAACGAAGCAGGCAAGCCCTACAGTTGTTCCAGCTTACTGCCTGAGAGAGTTTCTAGGCTGTGCAGCAGGGAGTAGAAACGGAGGCAGACCTCCTGAGCGGAGAAGATGGAGCTACGAGTCCAAGGAGACCAGTAGTTCATAGGGCAGAGTGCCAGAGAAGAGGGAGCTGCACAGAGAGAACCCTGGAAACCTACAGAGGGCCCCTTGGAGTATCCAGCAGGCCTGTGAGAAAACTTCTGGAAGTTTGGAAAAGAACCATCAAAACAAGTAGAGGGAACAGTGACTGGTCCTCATGCAGCACTGGGAAAAATGTCTGTTTCCACCAGCCAGGCTGGAAAAACTCACAATTCATGGGCCCCTGGGGAAAGTACTCAGAAAGATCTTGTCTTGGTAGAGAGGAATAATTAGCCTAGAGTAGGCACTGTTCCAGACTTGTCTCACAAATCATAAATGTAAGACCCAAAAGGAGAAAACTATTTCAAGTAATTTTGCTACATCGCAAAACAAAGCTCCAGGGAAGCAATAGAAATACAAAAATTTCCATCAACCAACAAGGTAACATTCATAATGCCTGGCATCCAATCAAGATTACAAGATATGCAAAGAGGCAAGAGAACACAGCTCATAATGAGGAGACTAGTCAGTCAATGGAAACCAACCCAGAACTTACCCAAATATTAGAATTAACAGAGGAGGACATTAAAACACTTCTACCTATCAAAAGTTGTATAAGCCTTTTCCTAGCAACTTTATTCATAATAGCTAAAACTGGAAGCCATCCAAATGTCCATTAACAGGAATACAGGTAAACAGGCTGCTTAGCAAAAAAAAAAAAAAAAAAAAAAAAAAAAAAAAAAAAAAAAAAAAAATTGTTGTCCAAGAGATGCAACAATTTTAATGACTTTCAAAAACATTTTGCTCAGTGAAAAAAGCCAAACATAAAAAACTACACAGCATACAATGATTTTGCTTATTTGAAATTCTCTAATAGGTAAAATTAGTCTATGATGATAGAAGTTAAATCAGTGGTTGCCTCTGGGATGGAGGGAGGGTTAAGTGAGAAAGAAGACAGGAAAGTTTTAGGGACCAAATATTTTCTATATTGATAGTAATGTGAGTTACAGGGGTGTATGCATTGTAACAACGGATCCAACTGTACAAATTGTGCATTTCATGCGATAAAAATTCATGTTAGAATTTTAAGAATCCAATAGAAAAATAGGCACTTGATGTTTAAAAGCAAGTCAAATAGCCAATAATAAACATACAAAAATATTCTTGGTATCATTAGAATTCAGAAAAAAATAAAGTCATGGTGAAAACACCATTTTGCAGCTTCCAAATTGCTGATATTTTAGAATGTGACAATATTATGCTCCATTTGATCACATCTCTACTGATGCAATGTATATTGGTACATGTACTTGGGGAAACATTTTGGTTTACCAAGTGATGTTGAAGAAATGCATTCCTTGTGCCCTAAAATGCACTTCTAGGAATATTTCTGAAAAAAGTCTTGAGCATCAGAGACTGTAAATCTTGTTGCCAACAGCATTGTCTGTTATAGGAAAAACTCAGGACACCTACATGTTTAGTTCTAGGACTACAGATAAATAGTAGTGTAGCCATACATTTGTTGTATATATTCACATGAACTGGAATTTAATGCATTTCAGCTACATGAATCACATAGATAAATTGCACGGGTACAGTGTTGAGTGAGGAAAGCAGTCTCCAAAGAAAACTTACAGTATGTTTCCATCTATATGTAGATTCCAAATCATGCAAAATTAAATTACGATTGGCCCCTGAACATTGCAGGGGGTAGGGGCACTGAGCTTCTGCACAGTTCAAAATGCTAATATAATTTTTGGCTCCCCCCAAACTTAGCAATTAATAGCCTATTGTTGACCAGAAACCTTAGCAATAACATAAGCATTTGATTAACCTGTATTTTATATGTTATGTGTATTACATACTGTGTTCTTACAATAAAATAAGCTAGAGAAAAGTGTTATTAAGAAAATCATAAGAAAGAGAAAGTACATTTACCATACTGTACTGTATTTGTTCAAAAAAATTCTCATATGAGTGGGCCCATGCAGTTCAAATATATGTTGTTCAAGCGTCAACTGTGTGTGTTGTTTAGAGGTATAGACACGTGGCAAAACCATAAAGACAAAAAAGAGAATAATTAACTTAATTCTAAACCATGAGTTTCAGAAGGAGATTAAGTGTAGGGAGGGGTGAGGTCCCTGGGTGGCTCGGTCCGTGAAGCGTCTGACTCTTGGTTTCAGCTTGGGTCATGATCTTGCAGTTTTGTGAGTTTGAGCCCCACGTCAGGCTCAGCGTTGGCAGCACGGAGCCTCCTTGGAATTCTGTTTCCTCTCTCTCTGACTCTTCCCTACTTGTGCTGTCTCTGTCTCTCTCAAAATAAATAAATAAACTTTTTAAAAATTAAAAAAAAAAGTGAAAGGGGCATATAATACAAACGTGTTTACTATATTGTCCTTCTACTAAATTCTACTAAATACATGTTTATACATGTTCTACTAAAATTCTTTCTTGTGCAGTTAATATCTAATACAAAATTTAAAATACAGTGAACAAAAATAATATAGAAGGGTAAACCAAAGAATGTGACCAAAGATCAAAGATGTCATTTTTTTATTATCAAATGACAATCTAAAAATCTGTATAAAACTCAGTTGTGAATCTGCCAAGTTCTTAATGTGAACATTTCTCACTTAGAATTTTAAGATCACCGTGTAATAAAGGCAGAACAGAAAGACTGAGTGAGTAATGTTGTTTATAAAACAATGCATCCAGATAAATGTCAAGATACTATGAAAAGTATTATTTGTTCCTAGCTCATAATTAATTGAATGCCCTGTGGAAGTGAGAGGCTCTAGTATAAAGGTTTTTGTCATTTCTATAAAGATGTTCATTTTATCTTCTATTTCACAAGCTAATTATGTGCAGTAGAATTCATCTTCTTTGTATGTTTCAGATTCATCAGAAGTGCTGGTGGAAAAAACATATAAGATCCTGTTTTTTTTTAATAGACTTAAGGTTTTTTAGTGCAATTTTAAGTCTACAGCAAAACTGAGTGGAAGATATAGAGATTTCCCATACAACCTCTGCCCCCACCATACACACATAGCCTCTCCCATTATCAACATCCCCTGCCAGACTGGTACATTTGTTGCAACTGATGAACCTACACTGATATATCATTATCACTCAGAGTTCATATTTTAAAAGGTATCATTAAAAAAAAGTAATAGTCAAACCCCAATTTTTTCTTTTTTCTGGAAATATTAATGCATCCTCAGTGCATGCATGTCTATAAACATGCTAGTGATATCTGGAGGACGTGCATCTGAATCAGAGCAACAGGATGATCGTAGAAGGAGATGGATTCCATTCTGAGTTCCTTAATTTTTTGCAAGACAAAAGAAGTCTTCATATACAGACCTATCTAGACCCAGGATTCCGTGGCCTGAGTTACCAAGTATTGGCCCAAAAGGAAGAGAAAGACCATCCGCCATGTTCTGGTTCATCTAACACTGCTTCAGAAAACACAGTGCAGTTCCTGCCTCACAAGCCTGGGGGCACTGATGCTTGCTTTGGGGCTGCTAGGCCAGGGTTGGGTAGAGTATAGCAGGTGAGGCCTGGGAGCAAGGCAGACTGTTTTGTAAAACTGCCCCAGTTTTCTTTTCCTTTCTTCTCTTTTCTTTCTTTTTAAAAAAAAATTTTTTTTTCAACCTTTATTTATTTTTGGGACAGAGAGAGACAGAGCATGAACCGGGGAGGGGCAGAGAGAGAGGGAGACACAGAATTGGAAACAGGCTCCAGGCTCTGAGCCATCAGGCCAGAGCCCGACGCGGGGCTCAAACTCACGGACCGTGAGATCGTGACCTGGCTGAAGTTGGACACTTAACCGACTGCGCCACCCAGGCGCCCCTCTTTTCTTTCTTTTTAAATGTTTATTTATTCTTTGAGACAGAGAGAGACAGAGAATGAGCAGGGAAAGGGCAGAGAGGCAGACACAGAATCTGAAACAGGTTCCAGGCTCTGAGCTGTCAGCACAGAGCTTGACATGGAGCTTGAACTCACGAACCGCGAAATCATGACCTGAGCCAAAGTTGGATGCTTAACCAATTGAGCCATCCAGTTGCCCCAACTGCCTCAGTTTTCTGGGATAAGTGATCAACATAATCTATTAAGTAAATGAACCTGCAAGCTGTTTTTCAAGAGTCAGAAGTTCTCACCTTACAAAGGCTCAGCCTTTGTTACATCTATTGCAGTTGAGAGCAAGTTATGCAAAGTGAAAAATTTAATCTGCTTCTTTATTTCAAATTTTTTGTTAATTACATTTGACTTAAGTTTCAAAGATATTCATAGAGAGGAATTCAGATTGCGGAGGGAGAATAGAAAATGACAGAGTGTCTGAGTGGCTCAGTCAGTCAAGCCGTCTGACTTTGGCTCAGGTCATGATCTCACAGTTCAGTTAATGAGTTCCAGCCCCACATCAGGCTCTCTGCTCTCAGCACAGAGCCTGCTTCCAATCCTCTGTCTCCTACTTTTTCTGCTCTTCTCCCACTTGCTCACGTGCTCTCTCTTTCTTAAAAATAAACATTTTTTTTTAAAAGAAAATGATGAAAAGCTCATTTGCAAAACAATTTCCTCAGTTTATTTAACCATTGTGAGAGTCTGTATTATTATGGTGTGCAGTTTGGCTGCATTGGGTATCTATGTAAAAATGCTACTTTCTATATTCAACCCAGGAGCTCCAGTAATGTGTTGACTTAGAGAAAGAAGACCTTCCTGACACTCAACTCTCCATACAAGCTTCAACTACGCACATGCCATGAAAACTAAACTGTGTAAAAAACAAGAAACATGGCAGTTCAGTTTTATAGAATTTGGTGGACAGAACAGACTTTGGAAAGCATCCAGAGATGTTGACCCATCCCCACTTTATGGATGAGAAAAACAAAGATCAAGAAATATATAATCTCTGACCCAAGTCATTCAGGAAGCCAGGATCATCATGAAAATGAGTAGAAGGCCACCACTTTTTTCTCCATCCTGTGTTGCCTCTCTTTCTTTGCCTCTAGCACAACTCAGAAATATTTATTCTCTATGTCACTAGCTTTCGAAAGAGCAAATCAAACCAGTGCTTTGACAATGTTCAGATATTTCAGAAACAAAAATGAGGAACATTGATGCATGCTTTAATTAAAAGACATTCTATTCTTTTAGTCTTCAACCGTGATCACACCTGTATTTTCTGCTTAAATAAAGATTAAGCTCTCTGCAGTGTTTGCCTGTCTCCTAGAGCTGTAAATGGCATGATTTAATGAAGTATCATGGGATAGAAACAATCTTCCTTGGGGAAAAGTACATAATACCTCATTGACTTTACTGAAAACCAAAATTACTGTTATCAAGTCAAACAACCTTTTCATGCAAAAATATTTATCCATCATATTTTAGTATAGTTTATAATTCTTTTCAGAGTTGGACACGAGGAAAAGAAAGTCAACGCAAAGTACAACAAATAAAAATCTATGATAAGGACATAACTGGCAGATATGTAACAATCTACTGGTCAATAACTACAATATGTTGGTTATTCATTAGACACAAAGTGTAATTGCAGCCCTTAATGTAAGACACAAACATTAATCCTTTCCATTATCCAACTAAGACTGGAGGGGCGTGTGTGTGTGTGTGTGTGTGTGTGTGTGTGTGTGTGTTATGAATTTTCTTCATTCTTTCCCCATTCCTTCAAAATCCATACTTATGTTCTTTTTATTCACCAATATGTATGAAGATTAAATATTTAAGAAAACATTTCTAATGTCTGTTTTCCCATAGAAACGGCTGCTGAGGAGAATTCCAAAAACAATATGCATTTTCTAACATATATAAATAATGATGACAATGATTTGCATAGTTGTGAAAAATATTTAAAAACTGTAAAATCTGTACACAAGAAACATATCTTCCTATATGGTTATAAAACTCATCTCTCAAAAGTTTAATAAATTATGTTTACATTTGTTTTTGATTTTTGACCTGATTGTTTATTTAACAGATGCTTCTTTACCAATTGGGACTCAAATATATTAAAAAGGGTATTTGAAAGAAGTCAACTTGTAGTCTTATAAATACTTAGATGGAAGAAAGTGGGAAAGGAGGTGTATATGTGTATAAGTGGTGTTATTTTAAATAAGAATTGAAAATTAGTAGGGTGGATAGGTAGAAACAAATTTATAGGCCTCTGTATGACTGGTTAAAAGAAGTAACAATGTTCATGGATTAGGAGCATTTCTGGTTAGAGTCAATAAGGCTACGTCATTCTAAGTCGCTCAACGCTCATGGCTCTTTATCAACCTCAGCTTGTTAGAACCAGTTGGGATGCAATAGAATGTTCACTTTTGCTATCTTCCATGAATAGACTGCTTTGAGTCAAAATTTCCTTTTATATACGGTAGCTATGACAATGATCATAATGGTGATAATGATGGTAATTATGATCATGATATTTGCTACTGGATTGTAAAGTAGCTTTTAAATTATTTATATTTGTCCAATCTTGTTTTCTCTCTGCTGGACAAAATGAACTTCCAAACTCTTAATGATTTATTTTTACTTTTCAAGCACGTATGTTTTATGGACTTGGTCATATCATTATATAAGGAACAGCACAAGACAATGTTCAATTCATGTGCCGTTTAATTTTCAGAACTACAAACTAGAGTTTTCATCAAGTTATTTGAGATCACAAGGTGTATTGTTTGGTGTAGAATGATGTTCTCAGGAAAGAAATATTTCCATATAGAAATATGGAAAAATCCAGAATATAGATCTAGAATATAGAATATAGAAAAATCTTTATCTATCATAATCTCCACAACCTCTCAGAGAGCTACCTTTAAAAAAAAACAGAAGGGAAAATAAAAATAAAGACATGAAGGAAAAATGGAAAGAGAAAGGAAAAGAAGAAAGGGAAAAAGAGGAAAAAAAAAGAAACCGAGATCTGGGCATCATCAGTGTTAACTACAAAGCAAGATAACTACAAAGTAAATTCCCCAAATTTGGCCTAAGAGCCCTATTTGTGTTCTGCCAAAGAAATGAGGGAAGTTTGGTGGTCTTGACATCACAGCTATTCAGGCCAGAGGTCGAGAATTCCATATGCTGACTGTTTGGTGGATGGAAGAGCCCAGAACAGAGGCCTGGAATACTCTGCCAAGGGCCATTTATGACAATAACTGAATCGTATGCCAGTGGGAAATACTTACGTGCTGACAGTTTTCTCTTTCAACATATATGCCCCTGGGCATCCCGTTGAAAAGCAGATTTGTCCATACCAGCAGCTCTTAAGCTTTCTGCTCTTTCCTGTAAGCTCTTAAAAATTATTGAGAACCTAAAGAGCATTTCTTTTTGTGGCTCGTATGTCAATATTTTTCATATTAGAAATTTAAACAGGGATCTTAAAATATTTATTAAATCACTTAAAAATAGTATTAGTAACCCATTTTCCAACTACATACCCATGCAGATATGTAGTTGGGAAAGAGACGAGTATTTTAGTGGCTTTTTAAGATAATCGTGGATGTTTTTCTTTGATATACACCAAGACTGGAAAAGTGGTCATTTCTTAAAGGTTAGTTACAATTTGGACTCTGAAACTTTATCAAATGAACCATTAGTGTCCTATTACATTAAAATAATCGACCTATCTTACACTTTCAGTAGATCTCTTACCAATGCATGATTTTGTTACATCATGCCTTGGTTATTTGTAAATTATTGGCTCAGTGAGTTATGCAGATACTCTAAATCATGACCCATTTCATTATATGATACCAAAGTCATATTCATTAATATGCAACCTATCTCATCATAAAAGATGTATGTATCAGGAAGCTTGTAGAACAGGTATACATTTTCCAAAATTCTGATTTTCACTTGAAAACAATTTTTACCTTGGGCAGCAAATATCATCACTTCTTTCTATTGTAACTCACTTCATTTTCAAGAAAATGCCTCCCAAATTCTCAAATCTAAAAAAAAATGTGTCTGTCAGTCATTCATTCAAGGAAAAATGATATGCCCTTAAAAAAGCAGCTAGTTTAGTTGTAACCCAAGTGATCACATACATGCTTTTCTTTAAAACAACCATCTTACTTTGGTATATGGCAGAAATGATTCATGTGTACATCCCATTTCATCACACAAAATCCTAAGAAGAAATTTACTCAAAAGGTAAAGATTTAATAAAATCAGTATTTTTTACTGTGAGTACCTGGCAATGAAGAAATATAATGACTAGTAGGTCATTTTGGTGCCACTGCCTTGATTTGGGATAAGGTCCAGCAGTTTTAAGCACCGATGCCTTTGCACAATCAGTTGCAAATGTCAACATGGTGAAAATGCATATAATCTCTTAGGATTACAATGAAAATAGCTTTGACCCTGTGATCACATTGAAAGGATCTTGGGGACCCCCGGGGTCTGATGGACCACATTTTGAGAATCTCAGGTATATTTTGAGAAAAGAAAGAACTTATCACCCACTAACTGAAATTCACTTGATGGAATGAAGATGCCAAGGCACCAGTTCTCAATCAACATTAAGCAAAATGATCTAGGGACATCCGCAGCTAGGCACCCTACCAATTGATATCCAGATTTAAAATTAAAATTTTGCTTCTTAGCATGTGATTTATTTGGAAGAAGTTTTTAGTGCTAAGTTCTGGAAGAAGCCAAGAAGCATTTTATTGTCATGATCCATTTTAGTGTTGAGCTCTGTTCAAGCACTAAAGCAGATTTTAGTAAGCTTGCAGGTGAACACATCAAGGTAACATCAAAGTAATTTTTCTTCTACTATATACTCTGGAGTTTGGATTGGAAAAAGATAGCAATAATCTCCACTAATAGTTAGAAAATACTAACAATGATTTTAAAAACATAAAACTTCTCGCAATGTTCTTAGCTTCAAAAAGGAATACTTTTCTGGTAATCTCTATATTTCTATTAAGGCACTATAAAGGAAATTGAGAATTCATCTTGGATAAATTAATTAACCTAAGGAACATTAAAGTCAGGAGAGCTCTACAGGACAAAACCTTGTTGTCTATGGCATTCCTTGAAGGAACAAAGATCATTATTAAGGAGCCTAGCAACACCAGACTAATACAAACAAATTTTTAAAGCTTTATAGCAATCCCCACTATTTCTATCTCACCTATCACAAAATAAGGCCATCTGGTTACCCTTCCCAGTAAAATATTTCATTTACTCACTTCCCTCTGGCAGGGTTTTAACATGCATCAAGTATGCTCAAGCTCCAGTAACACCAAAGGCTAACCAAGTGTTAGTGATATGGAAAAATTATGTATAAGATGGCTGACAGGACTGATAGGGGAATTCCAGTCCCTGCCCAAAGACTCCCCTTCTGGGTTCTTCCTGCCCCGCTTGCCACGTATGCCAAATTACTACTAATGCAGAAGTAACAGACTATAAATTGTCCCCCATGCTTGCGCTTTGGGCTCAGACCTCTGGGGAGCGATCTCCTCTGAGTCCACCGATGTAAAATAAACCTCCTGCCTTCCAAGATCTCTGAGTGCCAGTTGGTTCTTCCGCTTGGTGATCCAGACCAGGTTCCGTAACATTAGCAGAAGCAATTTTCACTTCACTATATTTAAAAAATACATATTTCATAAACGATGTAAAAACTTTGGATGAATATGGAACTGAAAATCAGAAAAGACATGAAGAAATTGGAAGCATATTCAGATGATAAGATCATTAGTGTAATAATATATAAAATTGTTTTAATAACAATTTTTTTACAGTAATTATGATCGTTGGTTTAGTATCAAACACTGCTTGGAAGTTACTCTTCCCTCAGGTCACAGCATCTTCAGTGGCTCTAGGGAGTAAAGTTGCAAAGGTCTTACTGTAGCCATCATCAACAGAAGAACAAAGTATTTCTACCACTTAAGAAGAGGAAGAATCCCATAACAATCTGTGGCTTAGCACATTACCAAACAAAGAAAATTCAGAGGGAGGTACAGAAAAATAAGAACTCTTACAAATATTGGACATAACCTTTATTTATTTATTTATTTTTAATATATGAAATTTATTGTCAAATTGGTTTCCATACAACACCCAGTGCTCATCCCAAAATGTGCCCTCCTCAATACCCATCACCCACCCTCCCCTCCCTCCCACCCCGCATCAACCCTCAGTTTGTTCTCAGTTTTTAAGTCTCTTATGCTTTGACTCTCTCCCACTCTAACCTCTTTTTTTTTTTTTTCCTTCCCCTCCCCCATGGGTTTCTGTTAAGTTTCTCAGGATCCACATAAGAGTGAAAACATATGGTATCTGTCTTTCTCTGTATGGCTTATTTCACTTAGCATCACACTCTCCAGTTCCATCCACGTTGCTACAAAAGGCCATATTTCATTTTTTTCTCATTGCCATGTAGTATTCCATTGTGTAAGGACATAACCTTTATAATAAAATATTAAATTATATCCACTGTCATGAGGTGTGGCCTGAGTTAGGAAAAGTATGTAAATAATCAGCCAATCCATTTGTTAGGATGTCCCTGGAACCACAGTAGAGGGAAGGGCCATCTTGCCAGCGCAACCCAATGAAAAGCCCCTAGTAGTGTGACAGAACGAATTGGAGGTCAACCAATCACCGACCCACAGGACAACCTGACGAGAAAAAGGCCCACCCAGACCTAAACCCAGAACCGCTGCAGCTTAAAAACCCCATCCCACCACACCTGGGTGTGACTTCCCTGACTCCTCTCTCTCTCTTCCTGAGTCACGGAACCTCACCTGAGACCTTAGTTCCCAAATAAAGCCTTTGATTGCTAAAATTTTTTAGCCTCTGACTCCTATCTTTACCCTGCCTTACGCCTGACCCTAACACCATTGTCTTAAATTTTTATCAAGATATTTAAAACGATGGGGTTGCGGCAGTTTTAAAACATGGCCATAAATTCTCTGATGCACCTTCTACTGGAGGTGGAGTCTCTCTTTCCCTTGAATTTCAGGGAGCTTGAAGTTGCTTCACCCAATGCAGGACAGCTGAGGTGATGTTACGGGATTTCTGAGACTGAAGTTTCCACTTTGTTCCCAGGGAATATTTGTTCTTGGGAGTCTTGGGCCACCAAGAGAGAAGTCTAGCTGTCCTGTAATGCAGCTCCAGAGAGACCACATGTAGGCTTTCAGCTTGACAGTCTAGCTAACTAGTCTCCAGTATCACAGCCCCAGTGCTGAACATGGCAGTGAAGTGTCTTGGAAGGGGATCGTCCAGCCCTAGCTCCTCAGGTGTCCTCTATGATGCGGGTGCTTAAGGCAAGCTGACAGGCCGTTCCCCGCCCCCCCCCCCCCCCCCCAGCACCAACCAGGTGGGATACGTGTGGGATACCTGTGATATTCCTCGGGCACTCCTCCCTGACCAAGAACAAATAAAAGGAGGAAAACAAATGGTTAACTGATAAAGATCACAGTCCTGCAGGGCCTAAGTCTCCATCACCCCTCCGTAGTGACTGACGTGGGACACAAAGGCAGAAGGAAATGGCAGATAGAGCTAAATTTCCTTATAACCTGCAGCCCACTGACAAATACTTGAGGCAGGCAGAGTAAAATGTTTCTCCAGGAACTCCCTGCTGTCTTAATGCTAATGATTTACTAGAGGGAAAAACTATCTTAGCTTGACAAAGCTAGGCCTCCAGTATCCTGTGAGTCTTCTTTAGCATATGAAAATCTCACTGAAAACTTCCCCTGGACTTTAGCTCCCCCAACCCCATAGTATATATCCAGTCTCTCCTCAAGGTCCTGGGGCAGCTCTTTCTGCCTATGGGCCCTGTCCCGTGCTTCAATAAAATCACCTTTCTGCACCAAAGATGTCTTCAAGAATTCTTTCTTGGCCTTCAGCTGGAACCTCACTGAAGGTTCTTGGCCTTCAGCACGAACCCCACTGTCACCCCCAAAAAACCTCATCACCTAGACATACAAGTCACACCAGCTGAGGCTGCAACAGACAATGGAGCTGAGAACAGCTACCCCACTGTGCCTTTTGTCAGTTCCTAGCCCATGAACATTATAACAATGGTCGTTGCTTTATGACCACTACGTTTTGGATGGCTTGTTACTTAGTAGATGACTGAAGGTGGGGTGTGGTATCTTTTGGATGAATATGAGCCCATAAATTTCACTTGTAACTGGTGGTTCCACTTTCTCCACAACTCAGTTCTCCACACTTCAAAGGCAGAAGTGGAATGAGATTGAGAATGGCCTGAAATCAATCAACAGGAAAGGTGTCTAAAATCTCAGTGAGTTTCTCTCAAAACTGATCTGCTGTTGGTTATAATGACTTGATCTACTCAGAGCACCAACTGTGTGCAACACAAAGCTCAGAAGTCCACGTCAGGACTTTAAGCAAGATAGGAATTGTTTGCAGTGGTTCTTACTTTGTGAGCTGGAAGTGCAATGCAAGGTCTTTGAAAATGAAACATTAAAATGACACTTAAAAGATTGGTTAATCATTCCAACAGTGAAGGTCATAATATTTATATGCCTCCTTAAATCCCCTGAATTTTAAATACTCCATGGTTTTAATTTAATGTCCAACATGACACTGTTCTCTACTCCCAAACCTGTCTTAATTTCTTGATTTACTTGCCTACATGTAAAGGCAATTACAAGAAAGACTTTTAGGATCCACTTAAAGTGATCACTTGGAAAAATCGAAGCCATGCGTCGTCCACAAAAGGTAGAAAACCTTGAACAAAAGCATCATGATCACCGCAAACTTTCATGAGGGCAGGGTTTTGTTTTGTGGTCTGATAGCAGCAGTCAGCACTTACAATAGTGCTTAGCATGTAGTAGGTGGTCAATAATACTTACTGAATAAATGACTAAACATGACAGACCCTGTAGGTAAGCTACGACGGAAAACAGAAGAGATGAAATGTCCACAAATTCTGAGTCAAAATTGTCCTTAGTACTTATTTTGGTCACTATTGAGTGAAAAGAAAATCAGTCAAGACACTATATGTATACAACATATTGATATGCCCCGATTCGAAAGACCCCCCGAAAACAAACCACCAGAGTCCAGAGTCAAAGCCAAGCGGCAAGGGTCGTTTACTGCAGGTTTGAACCCGGTCCTCCGCGCACTCGTTGCCGGTGACGCTAAGAGGCCCGAGTAAGGATCTTACAGCTTCTTTTATAGACAGGCACAAACAAGTTAGGGATTTTTTTAGAGGTTACAGAGCTGTTGTTGGTTGACATTTAAATGTGAACGCTCAGCAGAACTCGATTGGTTCCCGCCTTTATTTCAAACCATTCAGCAGAACTTGATTGGTTCCCGCCTTCATGTCAGACTACAACCGGGCGCGCCCTGGCTGGTTTTGGGAACGGCGGGGGGAGGGGAAAGATCTTCTCTTTGCAGTTGTGAGTACACCTGGTAATTTTTCTCTTAGCCTCTCAATATTATTATGTGTCATTAATATATTATGCATATATTATATTATGCATATTATAGAAAAATGAATATAATATATTCATATATATGAATTATAACATATAAATTATATACAATATAATACAATTCTCACGTGTAATTATATACTTGTATATATGTGAATATATTTATAATATATGAAGTATATATATATAACATGAAATATATGAAATAATATAAAAATATGTGAATATTTATATAATATTCATTATATATATAAAATGAAGATAATATTTCATGTAGAAATCACTGAGCTTTGTAATGTAAAAGGGAAAGGCTGTGGGCATGAATCTAGCATTTTGGATAGGATGAGGAAGGAGTGTAAAATGTGAAATAATACACTGAAAAGGCCAAATACACTTAAATGTGGTCTGATTGAAGACAGGGCCGTATATCTTTGGTCCAATGTTTCCATAACGTATTAATAATGATTTTCTTGAAGATAATCATTAAGTGGCATGTAGATCTAGGCAACTAAAGAAATGGTATTTAGCAGGAAAAATTGTCTCCCTTATGTTTGGTGACTTGTTTCAGATTTGTTGGCAATTTTGTCTCAGCCTTGTACCAATGCCCCGGTACAAATTCAGGAGGCTATTCGTCACAAACAGCTTTCAAAGTTACACAACAACAAAATCCCCACATGACCGCATCCTCAGCTTGTGAGATGTGGGTACAGCACTGTTTCAAACAGAAGCACCCTCAGGAGTAGCAATCATGCCCCTGCTGCTGGTGAGGGAGATGATGGCTACCCGTGTGCTAAGTGTTTATTCCATGTGCTATCACCTCGTGCAATCCTCACACCCACTCTGTAGGGAAGCTATTGTTAGTATTGTTATCAGCATCCCCATTTTGAGAACAGAAAACAAGAGACTGGGAAAGGCTAAGCAACTTGCCCAATATCGAATATATTGTGGAACAAGATTCAAACCCTAGTCCGTCTGACTGCAGACTCAAAGGTCTTAGGTCCTAGACTGTATTACCTCTTAGAAGTTTTATTAAGCTGGGGCACCTGGGACTCCGTTGGTTAAGCGTCCGACTTTGGCTCAGATCATGATCTCACAGTTTGTGAGTCTGAGGCCCCTGTCAGGCTCTGTGCTGACAGCTCGGAGCCTGGAGCCTCCTTTAGTTTCTGTGTGTGTCTCTCTCTTTGCGCCTCCCTCATTCACGCTCTCTTTTTCTCTCTCTCAAAAAATAAACATTTAAAAAAAGTTAAAAAAAAGTTTTATTAAGCTTATCTAACCCACATCCTACTCCAAAAATACAAGTATAGTTCTCCTCAAATAATTTTAATACTGAGTACATAACTGCATTAAAAAAAAAAAGCTTCCTTTTCAAAAGAGGGAAAGCCGCCCTCCTCACTCAAACACGTCAACTTGGTAAACATCTGGCCCCCTTCAGCAGGGCTGTGGCATGCTGTCCAGTCAGGCACACTCTCTAAATTAGCCCGGTGCTTAGAGATTTAAACAACAACAACAACAACAACAACAACAAACAAAAATAAGGAAAGACTAACCTGTTAATGTCATTCATCTCAGTGTGTTAGCAAAAATACCCTACCTAGAAGTCCATCAGGAAAGATTTAGTGGCGCTTTTAGTGGACACAAAAATGGTCCCAAGAAGCTCCTCACCCTTGACTGTTTAACTAGAGACCAGTCACATATATAAGTGAGAAAAGGGCTGACTTACTGGGCTGAGTCCTTCTGTGGACTCGACTCCACATGGGCACAGCACACGGGTAAAGCCTATAAGTTCAGGAGTCCGGCAGGCTGGGTTCCAGTTCTGACTACCACTTTTAATAACTTTGCGTATGTGGGCAATATTATTCAATGTATCAGAGCCTCAGTTTCCTTTAGGAAAAATGGCAAATATATGTTACGGAACCTGGCCTGGACCAGCAGCCAGAAAAACCAGGTGGCACTCGGAGATGGCGGAAGGCAGGAGGTTTATTTTACACCGGCAGGCTCAGAGGAGATCACTCTCCAGAGGTCTGAGCCCAAGCAAGAGCAGAGAGGACAATTTATAGTCTGTTCAGGCACAGCAAGCAGGGTGGGAAGAAAAACCCGGGAGCGGAGTCTTCGGGCAGGGACTGGAATTCCCCGGATCAGTCCTGTCACCATCTTATAACAGATTTTTCCCTATCAATATTATCTGATGGAATTTTGGAGTGGTGGTGGGGGTTCAGAGCTGATGGCCAAGAAAGAATTCTTGAGACGTGTTTTGTGCAAAAAGGCGATTTTATTAAAGTATGGGGACAGGACCCGTGGGCGGAAATAGCTGCTGCTGGGATTATGAAGAGTGACTGGCTATATATACTGTGGAATTGGGGGAGATAAAGGCAAAAGGGAGGCCTCGAAAAAGACTTTTATATGCTAAAGAGGACTCACAAGATAATGGAAGCCTAGCTATTGTCAGGCTAAGGTTGTTTTTTCTCTAGCAAAGCATTAACATTAAGACAGTAGGGAGTTCCTGGAAGAATGTTTCACTCTGTATTTGCCTCAAGTATTTGCCAATGGGCTGCAGGCTATAAGGAAATTTAATTTTACCTGCCATTTCCTTCTTCTTGCCTTTGTTCATTATGGAGGGGAGGGTGATATTGGGGCTCCAGAAAACTGAGTCCATAGGTTTTTGGAGATTAGGCTATTGGTAAGATTGCCTTTTTCTTGTAATTTACTAAGACATTTGTAAACTGATGGAGACTCACATCCTTCGTGTCTGTGATCTTTATCAGTTAACCATTTGTTTTCTCCTCTTAGCTTTAGGGCAACCAGAAACCCTGAGGAATATCACACAGATCCCAAAGTGTGTGTGTGTGTCTGGGGAGGGGGGGTTGGTGTTTGCTGGTGTCAGCTTGCCTTATGCTCTCTCGTCATTACCTACCCCAAGGATTGTCCCATTTAAAACATAAAAATATCACAGACCCAATCAAATTTGAAGTTTAGATCAACATTGAATATTTTTTTAAAATATAAGTATGTTCCAAACATTGTGTGAGTCATACCGATTTTTTTGCTATCTGAAATTAAAATTTAATTGGGTGTCCTGTATTTTATTTGGCAATTCTACCCTAAATGACCATTGTGATGGTTGAGTGAGATAACAGATGTGAGGTGCTGGCCCACTTCCTGGTACATAATGGACGAATAACAGATGTTACCTTCTTTTCTCCAGTGGAAGAACCTTACACCATTAATTATCCTTTCACGGACCAGCTTCCTCATCTCTCTTCTCTAGAGTTATCTTTTCTGTGACTGAACACATTCAAGCCTCCCTTATCTGTTAAATTTATTATTAAAAAATTAAAATTTGCTATCTCTGCTAGTTAGCATGTTATTTCTCCACATTCCTTCATTGCTAAATTTACTGAAAGTCTTCAACAATCAGTTCCAATATTTCCTTACCACCCACTCTGTCATTTATTCATTTCAAAAGTAAACGAGGAGCACCCACCATTTGCCAGGCACTGGGGATCCAACTATGAGCAAACACTGAAATCGTCCCTGTTCCTGCAGTGTTCATCATCTCCCTGAAGTCTGACATCCGTCCCACCATTCTCTCAAAATTACAACGCTGATAGTCATGAATGCTCTTCTAATTTCTCATTTATCTCCTCCATTACCCTTCTAAATAATCAATCCCTATTTCTGTCTCAGGGATCTCATGCCTTCTATGACTGTAGCCTCCCCTAATCCACCCCCATAAATCCCTCCTTTAGTCTTTCTATTTCAGTAAATAGCTTCTCCATCCACCCTGTTGCTCAAGCTAGAGGGTTGCTCTCTGTCTCCACCTCATCCCATTGTTAGCAGGTCCTATTGACCCTATATCCAAAATATACCCCTACGCACACCATACTTGTGGAAGCAGTAGGTTGTACACCTGAACCTAATGTAATATTATGTGTCAACTATACTTAAATATATATATATATATATATATATATATATATATATATATATGTAAAACAAAACCCAAAATATATCTCTAACTGTCCATAACCCTTCATTGCCTTCATTTCCACCTCCGTTCAAGATTCTTTCCCCTATCACTAGATGGTGTAACTGCCTCTTAACTGGGCTAACCACTTCTCAAAGTAGACAGACTGAATTTTGGGAGAGCAAATCTGAAGAACAACACAAACAAAACAACAAAAAACCTCCAAAGTCTCCCCATTTCACTCAGAGTAATTAAATGCTTTCTCAGCTAAAATGGCCATTCATTTTCTGGGCCCTGTCTCTCTCTGACTTCACCCCTTTTGCTCCCCACTTGCTCATTGCTCTCGAGCCTGGGACCCTCTGACAAGTCCTTACAGGGCTGCTCCTCCCCTTACTCAGGCCTCAGCTCAGACCTCACCTGCTCAGGGAGGCCTGCCGTGACCAGCCATGCTGATCCATCATTCTCCATCCATCCTGTTTCCCTCTCTCCAGGGTGCTGACATTGCTCCTTCATTGTTGGCTATTTAGTGTCTGTCTTCCTCTGCTGGAAGGGAAGGTAGACAAAGGTAAGGACCTTGTCTTGTTTATTCACCAGGACATCTCTGGTGCCTGAAACATGACAGCCACATGGGAGATGCACAGTTAATGTTTACTGATGAACAAATGAATGAATAAGGCAAGAGCCAAAAACAGGCAAAGATGAGAATAATTGGAAACAAGATCATTGGAAAGAGAGAGTTTCTGTACAGAAGTAACTTGAAGTGTTGAAGTACTGATGTTATAAACAGGATTTCCATATTTGTTGAAGGTTTTATTTGTCCAATGATTTGAGCTGCTTTAGAGTCAGTCTTGATGAGGGAGCATAAGGCAAGCTGAGGGCAAAGAACAGGCTAACAGCACCCACTCCCCCACCCCGGGTGGGATGTGTGTGATATTCCCCAGACGCCCCTGGCTGCCCAAGAACAAAGGAAAGGAAAGAAAACAAATGGTTGACTGATAGAGATCACAGTCATGAAGACAGGAGTCTCCTTCAGTTTACAGATAACTTAGTAAACTGCAAGAAAAAGGCAATCTTATCCATAGCCGAATCTCCAGAAACCTCTAGACTCTTATTTCCTGAAGCCCTAATATCATCCTCATCAAGATGTAAGGGGGTTTAAGTGCTTGCCATGGCGATATGGAAACAAAGGCAAATGAAAAATTAAGTTCCCTTACTGCCTACAGTCCATTGACAAGTCTTTGAAACAGGCAGAGTGACCTTCCTCTAGGAGCTCAGCTGCCTCAGATGAGGACACTTTGCTAGAGGCAAAAGGGAATCTTGGCTTAATATTATTTTGACCTCCCAGGATCCTGTGAATCTCCTTAAACACATAAAAATTCCTTTGCAAACCCCCTTTATCTTTAACCCCCAAGTATATGTTGGCAACTATACTCCAAGCATATGGCCCTGATATACATCTGAAGGGTCTCATGACTGAGGTTTTCCTAAATGATAATAAATGACATTTTCCTAATAACAGCTAGCCCCTCAAGGTCCTGGAAACCTTGCTTCCAAAATTTCTTAGAGACTTACGCTGCCCCTGACCCCCTCCCAACCTGAGGGTATATAATCAGTCACTCTTCACAAACCCAGGGCAGCTCTTCCTGCCCACAGGTCCTGTCTCCGTGCTTTAATAAAATCACCTTTTTTGCACCAAAGATGTCTCCAAGAATTATTTCCTGGCTGTCAGCTCCCAACCCCCACCCGAACTCCAAACCTCATCAGCCTCATTTAGAAAGTGCCTGTGTTGATAAATCCATGTTAATACTCAGTTGGGTCAGATTAAGGGGGGAAAATGGCCATAAAGGCTTAAGAAAATTCTGAGGTAAAGCATTTCCTTGCTTCTTCCAAACAATTCTGAGAGGGAGGTCCCCTGGGCTACCTCCAATATTTGTGCTGCAATAAATTCCTGTCACACACAAGGAGCAGCGAGAAACAGCAGGAAGAAGGTAGACCATTCTCCTTCCCCTAGAAAGTCAAGGGGGGCCTACGGTCTGATGCCCGGGGCTCTTCCACCAGGAAAGCCACAAATGTTTGCTCTTCTTAATTGAGGCTTCATATTGAGTTTAATTTCCACTGCAGCAGGAAGAGGGCTAGTAGCAAGCTCTCCCCAGCTGAGGGACTGGTGAGACAGCTGCTTGAGGCCTGGTACACAGCAGAAGTCAGCTACCACTAGGAGGGGGTCAGTAACCTGTTCCCACCCAAGAGCTCTCCCCAAATGCCTCCCCTCAAACACAAAGGGGATTGGGGAAGGGGGCATGGAATGTTACAGGGGGGAATTCTGGAACACTTAAGAAAGCCCCACTTCCAAAATCCAGGTGAACAAGGCCTTCTAATCTTACCTACCTTCACTGAAAGCCTCCACCAAGTAACAAACAAGCAATAGCAATCCACTCCTTGGAGAGGAAGCAAACCATTCTCCCTGAAGGCATGCAAGCAGACCTTCCTGTTAAGAGCTGAGAGCAGAACTGGAAAACTGTGAAAACACAAAACAAAAACCAAAAACCCTCAGGCAATCCAGTCTTTGCTCTAAGCACAAAGTAGGAACAGCCTACCATTGGCCAAATTTGAAGACTGGTGAGCTGAAGGTAACTATAGTAACAAGGACACAAGGATAATAGCAACAACATCTGGCTCAGCTACTAACAACCACTAAAGCCTAACAGGAAAGCTAGTGTGTCCATTGTCAGGTGTGTGCAACTCCCTCTATACTAGTCTTTCATGCACAGTATCTGTTAATTCAATGAAAGTATGACACACCAAAAAGAAAAGAAAAAAGACCCATTATTGCAGGACAAGGCAGTTAACAGAATCAGAATCAGACCCCAAATGACCCAGATGTTGGAATTATCAAACAAAGTGATGGAAAAAATAAAAAGAATCAAGTAGAAATTCTGGAAACTAAATATATATACCTATATACATACATACATACATATATATACTAGAGAGGAAGAATTCCTTCCATAGGTTTATCAGCAGACTAGACACAGTAAAGGAAAGAATCAGTGACCTTGAATATAGGTCCATAGAAATGATTCAAAGTCAGTCACAAAGGGAAGAAAGGAGTAAAGTAAAAAGAGCATATCTGAGAGACATAGGACAACAATGAACTATCTAACATGGGTGTATTTGGAGTCCAGAAGGACAAGAAATAGAAAACAGGACAGAAGAATTATTTGAAGAAGTGATTTTCAGGATCAACAAAAGACAACAAACCACACAGATTTAAGAAGTTCAGAGAGCAGAGTAGTGTAAATACCAAGAAAAGCCCACTGAGGCACATCATAGTTAAATGGCTGAAACCCAAAATAAAGGCAGTAAAGAAACATTTCCTACAGAGTCACAAAAATAGAAAGTAAAACAGACTTCTTGTCAGAAATTAGTCAAGCAGAAGACAACAAAGTCTTATCTTTCAAGAACTGAAAGAAAAAAATAAGTCAAGTCAGAATTCTATACCTGGTAAAAATACCTTTCAAAAATGAAATGAATTTTTTTTCCAGACAAACAAAAGCTGAAAGCATTAATTGCCAGCAAACCCACACAAGAAGAAATGTGAAGGAAGTTCTTCAGGCATAAAGAATCTGATACAAGATAGAAATTTGTGTCTACACAAAGAAATGAAGAGCATGGGAACAGGAAACAATGTGGGTCAATATGAAAAACATTTTTCTTAATTTTAACCTTTTTAAAAGATGATGGTCTGAAGTAGAAATCCCTAAAAGGCATTGTACATTTAAAAAAAAGTTTATTTATTTATTTTTGAGAGAGAGAGAGAGAGAGAGAGAGAGAGAGAGGCAGAGAGAGAATGAGAGAATCCCAAGCAAGTTCCGGGCTGTTGGCACAGAGCCTGATGTGGGGCTCAAACTCACAAACCATGAGATCATGACCTGAGCTGAAATCAAGAGTCCAATGCTTAACTGACTGAGCCCCAGTATTGTACATTTTATAAGATATATTGAAGTAAAATGAATGAGAATAGTAGCACAAAGTTCAAGGGAAGAGAATGGAAGAATACTACAGTAAGGTTCTTATACAGAAAGTACTGTAGTAGTATTTGATAACAAACTGTGGTAAGCTAAAAATGTGTAATGTAAAGCCTACAGAACCAAAAAAAGCATAAGTAATAAGCCAATAGGGAAGATAAAAAAGAATCATAAAAAATAATTTGATAAATCCAAAGGAGGCCAGAAAAAGGGGGGGAAGGTGGACAAAGGAAAAAAAAACAAATGGGACAAGTGGAAAACAGCTACCAGGATGGTAGGTTAAAGTTTTTTAAACATTTATTCTTTTTTGAGAGAGAGAGAGAGAGCGAGCAGGGGAGAGGCAGAGAAAGAGGGAGACCCAGAATCTGAAGCAGGCTCCAGGCTCTGAGCTGTCAGCACAGAGCCCGATGTGGGGCTCAAACTCACAAACTGTAAGATCATGACCTGGGTCAGATTAAGGGGGGAATCTAATACTTAACCAACTGAGCCACCCAGGTGCCCTGAAAAATGGTAGATTTAAATGCAGCAATATTTATAATTACATTAATGGTCTGAACATTTCAACAAAAAGACTGATTGTCAAATTGGGTGGAAAAAAAGCAAGACCAAATTAGACGGGTCTGGCATATGAAAGGAAATCCTTTTTAAATATGAAGACATAGATAAATTAAGAGTAAACATATGGAAAATATTCTATGCAAATACTCATCCAAAATAGCTGTAGTGGCTATATTAATATGAGACTAATTAGGCTTCTGAATAAGAAATGTTACTGTTGAGAAAGAGGGGCATGCCATCATGATGAATGGTTAATTCATCAAGAACACATAATAATCATAAATATGTATGCACCTAATTACAGAGTTCAAATTCACAAATAATAAATGATCGTATAATAGTTTTGCTAGTTGGTTTGGTTTGTGTCAGTAACAAATGGTGGGACAGTTACTTCTCCTGTAGTGCCCACCAACACCACCTTCCTGCTTTGCCAAGTTAAGTAATTAATGACTGTATTGAGGTAGCCATTAGAAGGTCTACAACTAAAGACTGGAATATGTCTTCCTCTGATGAATATATGTCCTAGCATGCTTTGAAAAAAAGAAAATTCACGTGAGAATGAACAGAGGAAATGAAAGAAGCTAGAAGTGTTACAGAGAAGTTGGAAAAAAAGAACTCTTTTTAAAAATCTGAAGTTAGATCCCATTACATCACATTGTTTGTCCTCTGATTTAAGCATACTCACTTATTAATTAGACTTACACTTTTACCAACAGATTTTAAAGTGAAGAGATTAATCTGTTAAGCAAACATAATTCTACAAACATCACTTTAACTGGTGGCTATATTTTCTGTGTAGACTCATTTTCACACCTTGTTCATTCAGTTATTTCATGTTTGACAGGTAGCAGGTGAATGAACTCAAGAGCTACTCATCTGAATTCAGTCAATAAGGAAAAGTGTTTGAAATGGGGGAAGAGGGTGAACCACAATTTCATTCAGAAGAGAACATTGTTATTAACAACACAAAATTTAATCACAGATTTGTTTTCTGTCACCTGTGAATCTCACTTCACTAGCTCACTGAGTTTCTCTCAAAACTGGTATGAGGCTTTTAATGATGATCTGAAACATATTTGGCCCATCTACCACCATATGTATGTTATAAAACTTTAATGTTCTACCTTAGAAGATTAAATAATATGAGGATAATTTATGCAGTGTTTTCTTCTTTGGCGCACATGATGAAACAAAAGGTCTAAGAAAATAAAATATTAATACAACACTTAAGAGTTTGGCTGTCCATTCCAACAGTGCCGGTCAGAATATTTATATGCCTCCTTACACCCCCTGAATTTTAAATACCTTGTGATTTCCCTTTAGTGCCAACTAGGAAACGTTCTCTAAACCCAACTCTGTCTATGTAACTTGATTTACGTGCCTTTGTGCAAGGTGCTCACGAGAAAGATTTTAAGGTTCACTGTGTGAAACTCTAACCAATATTTCATCCACAAAAGGTAGAAAATGAGTCTATTTTAAGAAACAAGTCATGACCATAAACCAGCTGACTTCCATGAGAGCAGAATTTTGTTTTGTTTATTGTTATATTGTCACAAAACGGGCTCATTTTCTACCTTTTGTGGATGAAATATTGGTTAGAGTTTCACACAGTGAACCTTAAAATCTTTCTCGTGAGCACCTTGCACAAAGGCACGTAAATCAAGTTACATAGACAGAGTTGGGTTTAGAGAACGTTTCCTAGTTGGCACTAAAGGGAAATCACAAGGTATTTAAAATTCAGGGGGTGTAAGGAGGCATATAAATATTCTGACCGGCACTGTTGGAATGGACAGCCAAACTCTTAAGTGTTGTATTAATATTTTATTTTCTTAGACCTTTTGTTTCATCATTTGCGCCAAAGAAGAAAACACTGCATAAATTACCCTCTTATTATTTAACACCTGGAATGATGCCTGACATATAACCAGTATTCAGCGAATATTGTTGAGCTGTGGACTATGAGAGACCCTGCAACAAGCTCCTCCTCATCCTCTCTGTTGTCCTCCCTACTTTCTGTCCTTTCCTCCTCTAAGACCTCCTCTGTTGGTTATCTTTCTCAGTCCAGCGCCTTTTATCAGTACCCTCTAGAGATTTTCTGCTCTATGACTATAACCACTCTCAGGAGTCCCTTGTCCACGGTATTTAAAATAAATATAAAACCTGCCATTGCTCCAGGATATCCTCTTTCTCCCTATGTCTTCATTGCCAAATGTACTGAAAGTGGTCTACACTTACTTCCAACACTGCCTTACCAACTGCTCATTCATTCATTAATTTCACAAATATTTGAGCAGCAACCATTTGCCAGACCTTGTACCAGAAAATGGGGATACAACTGTGAGCAAACACCAACGTGGTCCCTGCCCTCACGGTGTTCACCATCTCCTTGAAGTATGACTTTCCCTCCACCATTCTGCAGAAATTACCACATTGAAAGTCACCCACACTCTCCTAAGTCCTCATTAATCTCCTCCATCACCCTTCCAAACAAACAACCAATCCTTTTTCTCTCTGCCTCAGGGATCTCATGCCTTCTGTGACTAAATCCCCCCTAAACCACTACCTCCAGCAAACCCCTCTTCTAGTCATCCACCTCAACAAAGAGCTTCCTCATCCACCCACTTGTTCAAGCCAGAAATTTAGGAATGGATTCTCCCTCTCCCCACAATCCCATCATTAGCAGGATCTATTGACTCTGTATCCAAAATTCAGCCGTAACTGTCCACAACCCTTCATTGCTATCATTGCCACCTTAGCTCAAGATTCTTCCACCTCTCACTTGACAGTTTAACAGCCTCCTATCGGGTCCCCTGCTTTACTCCAGCTGCTTAAAGCCAATTTGTCACCTGGGAGTCAGAGTGATCTTTAAAGCACATCCAATCATGTAGCCATACTGCTTACAAGCTCTCAAACTCCAAACTCCAAAGTGTCCTCATTTCACTGAGAGTAAAACCCAAACTTGCTTCCACAGCCAAAATGGCCCTCCATTTTCCGGGTCCTGCCCACCCCCTCACTTCACCCCTTCTGTTCCCCACTTGCTCATTGCTCTCGAGCCTGGGACCCTCTGACAGGTCCTCATAGGGCTGCTCCTCCCCTTACTCAGGCCTCAGCTCAGACCTTACCTGCTCAGGGAGACCTGCCATGATCAGCCATGCTGATCCATCATTCTTGAGACATCCATCCTGTTTCCCTCTCTCCAGGACATTGACATTGCTCCTTCATTGTTGGCTATCTAGTGTCTGTCTTCCTCTGCTGGAAGGGAAGTTACACAAAGGTAAGGACCTTGTCTTGCTTATTCACCAGGACATCCCTGGTGCCTGAAACATGAAGCCACATGGGAGATGCATAAGAAACAATGAATGAGTCCTTGAACAAATGGAGGAAAGTAAAGGAAGGAAGGAATAGGAACAGAGATCTTGAAAAGCGAGTTTTCAGAGACTGAACAAAAGATATAAGTTGAACTGGTAAAGTGCTAATGCTGCAGATAAAATTTCCTTATTTATTAAAAGTCTTCCTTGCCCATTATTGGCAGTCTACTTTAGTGAGCACCTGTGCCTGTAAATCTATGTCAATCTTTATAGCTGTGTTGGTCAAAGAAGACAACAAAATTTTAAAGGCTTTGGAAAATTCCATGCTCTTGAAGCATATTCCTGCCTCTTTAAACCATTTCTGAGAGATAGAATCCCCTGGGCTTTCTTTCCTATTTGTGCTGTAATAAATTCCTGTCACACACAAAGAACAGGGAGCAGGAGCAAGGGGAAGGTAGAGCGCTGTCCTCCCCCCCAAAACCCGTGGGTACCCACACTCTGATGCCTGGGGCTTTTCCACCACAAAGACAGCAAAATGTTTGCTCTTCTTAATTGAAGCTTCACAGACCCGTACCTCCTGTTTCCCAATGACAGCAGACAGCAGGGCTTCTGCTTCCTCCTCTAGCTACTTTTTTTAAAGTTTGCTTATTTATTTTGAGAGAGAGGGTGCAGGCAAGGGAGGAGCAGAGGAAGAGGGAAAGGGAGAGAGAGAATCCCGAGCAGGTCCCATGCCTAGTGAGGAGCCAGCCCCATGTGGGACTTGATCTCACAACCGACCTGAGCCAATATCAACAGTTGCATGCTTAACTGACTGAACCACCCAGGTGCCCCTCGTCTAGCTACTTTTTAAACTCTGCTGTAACAAGACAGAAATGGAGGAAAAGAAGGAAAGAAGGAAGAAGAGAGGGAGGGAAAAGACGGAGAGATGGGGAGGTCACAAAGAACCGTCTCAGTGCTTCCTTTTCCAATCATCCCACACAGCACCAGGGATGCTGAACGCTGAAAACCCACATAGTAGAGAAACCCAGCCCAGTCCCTCAACTGAGACCACATGGCTTATGGGGACATGGGGAATTTATGAGCAGGGTCTGATGTCAAGAGAGAGTAGCAGATGTTGCAAATCTTTTTGTGGGGGGACCACTGTTTCTGATTCTCAAAGAGGGTGCACTGGCAGTGAGGAGGCTGGGGTGGGGGCGTTCCTCGGCTGGTGTGGGCTGTGCTGATGGAGGGCTCCATTAGCCATGATTACACATGGAATTGAAGGAAGACAAAGTCAAATGTGGAGACAAAGCTTGCAAGGAATAGCAATAGTCTGCCGCACTCACTAGCTCTGCCCCTGGAAGCAACGATTCTCCTCTTTTAGCTCCTTTTTTAAAATAAAAAAAAATTTTATTGAGATATAATTGACATATAACATTATATTAGTTTTAGGTGTACAACATAATGATTTGTTATTTGTATATATTGTGAAATGACAACCACAGTCTAATTAATTAATATCTGTCACCAGTTTTTTGTGTGTGATAATAACTTTTAAGAGCTACTCTCTTAGCAATTCTGAAATTCACAATACAGTCACCCTACTGCACATTGCATCCTGTGACTTATTTTATTTTATTGTGACTTATTTTATTTCATGTATTTATTTTAAAGTTTGTTTATTCTGAGAGAGAGAGAGAGAGAGAGAGAGAGAGAGAAAGTGTGAGTGGGGGGGGGGCAGAAAGAGAAGGAGAGAGAGAGAATCCCAAGCAGGCTCTGCACTGCAAAGCCTGATGTGGGGATCGATCCTGCGAACTGTGAGATTATGACATGAGCTGAAGTCAGATGTTAACTGACTGAGCCACCCAGGTACCCCATCCTATGACTTATTTTATAACTGCAAGTTTGTATGTTCTGACCCCCTTCATGCATTTCACCCACCTCTCTCCCCACTCCTGTGACAGTCATCAGTCTGTTCTCTGTATCCATGAGTTTGGATTTTATTCACTTGTTTTTTATTTTTTATTTTAAAGAGAGAATGAGCTGGGGAGAGGCAGAGAGAGAGCGAGAGAGCGAGAGAGAAAGAATCTTAAGCAGGCTCCATGCTCAGCACAGAGCCCCACATAAGGTTTGATCCCACAACCCTGGAAACATGACCTGAGTCAAAATCAAGAGTCAGATGCTCAACTGACTGAACCACTCAGGTACCCCAACTTATTTGTTTTTTATATTCCACATATAAGTAAGATCATACAATATTTGTCATTCTCTGACTTATTTCACTTAGCATAATACCCTCAAGCATGATCCATGTTGTCACAAATAGCTGGATTTCCTTCTTTTTTATGGCTGAATAATATTCCATCATCTATCTATCTATCTATCTATCACCCTTTTCACATTTTCTTTATCCATTTATCTATTGATAGACACTTAAGTTGTTTCCATGTCCTGGCTTTTGTAAATAATGCTGCAATGAATATTGGAGCGAATGTATCTTTTCAAATTAGTGTTTTCATTTCATTTGGAAAAATACCCAAAAGTGGAATTGTGGATTATATGATAGTTTTATTTTCAATTTTTGAGGAATGTCCACATTGTTTTTCTTTTTTTTTTTTTTTAGGTGTTTGCTTCCATGTTTCTAAATAATACTATCATATGGCAATTTTGCTTATATTAGATTCTCAAAGGAGATTCTCTGCTGTATAACAAACCAGCACTGAATCTAGTGGAATAAAACACCAAGCATTTTATTAGGCCCACGGTGCTGAGTCAAGGATTCAGGTAGGGCACAGGGGGAACAACCTGTGTGTATCCCAGGATGTTTGGCACTTCAGCTGGAGTGACTCAAATAGCTATGCCTGCTGTTCATGCCTAGGGCCTTGGTTCTGGCTGTCAACTTGTTTCCTCAACTTTTCTCCTTGTTGAATCAGGTGGGGCTGGAATGACCAAAATGGTTTCTTCGTTCTTTTCTGTGTCTGGGCTGCAATGGATGTAACAGCTAAGGTAGGCTGGGTGTCTCTCTTTCTCAACATAGCCTTTCCATAGTATGGCAATCGCAGGGTGCTCAGACTTCTTACCTGGTGTTTGACTTCCCTCAGAATGATCATTCCAACAGTCAGGAAGTAGAAGCTTCCAGTGTCTTATGGAATGAATAGAAATGAGCACAGTGAAGCTTCTGTCATTTTCTGTTAGTCAAAGCAGTCATAGAGCCTGTCTAGATCCGCCCTCTATGAGAGGAACATCTTAAAATTTTACCACCTTTTATGTGCCCATGCCCCAAACCCATGACCCTCTAAACACTGAAAACACTTGAGTTAACATAACTGTTTCATGGTACAGATGTAAGCCTTGACAGTAGATGTGCTAGGAGGTCTCCTGACTCTCGTCCTGAGTACCTTCCACGGGAGTAGGGGTGCACACAGATTCGTGACATAGTCTATAGGGACATACAAACTTGGGTCCAAACTCTGGCTATATCCCTCATCAACTGGTTCACTTTGGGCTGGTTATTCTTTAAGCCTTAGTTTCCTCCTCTGTAAAATGAAAACAGTAACAGCCCTTGTCTCACGGGATTGTTGTGAGACTTGGGTAGTAGGTGTCAGTGCTCAAGAAACACTGAGTGTTATTGACCAGTCTCCTTGTGATATACTTTCATGGCATTCTGAACTTTCCCTCTGCAGCACTTATCACAATTATGATCAACTATACTGTAACTACTATGTAATGTCTGCTCTTTGAGAGCAGGAATCATAGATACCTTGTGTTTGGCTTTATCCCTAATGTCCAGTAAACTGCCAGACACATAGGGTACATTTTGAATGAATGAATGCTTCTACTGGTTCACAATCCTCTCTGGAGCTTTCCTGGTATAATCTGCAACCGTCCCACATACGTGGAGGGCAGGGAGAGACTAAAGAAAGAGGAAAGCCACTCTAGGCTGGTACTTGACAGTTTTAATAATAGCAAAGAGAACTTACATATGAAGCTTGTCTTGGGTCGGAAGCAAGACAAATGGATCCCTGTGCCCACGCTCCAAATCTTAAAAGTTTATAAAGAGGCCCTAACTGGGCTCAGTTACATATGCCCTGTAGATGTTTTTAATACCAGATTGCCAGCTGAAGGCTATGTCCTTGGAGCAGCCTTTGGGAGAGGGAAAGGCAAGTGGGAAGCACATTCTAAGGACAGGAGAGGGAGTGAAGAGCCTCTCAGTTCCCTGGGCCCAGCCCAGCGTCACTTCTTTTTGATGATGTTCCCCAATATCCATATGCAGAGCTGCTGGGTGTAAGCATCAAATGTGTTGAAGAGCACAGAATTTGAAACTATGAGTTATAGGCCTTCTGAACCAGATACCAGCAGTATTATCCCTTCCATAAAGCTTGTGTCAGTTCATTATGAAGAAGGTCAAGAAGGATTATTCAAAGAACAAAAGAGACAATTATCCTCTTTGAGAAACTGCCTGGTTCAACAGTGGCAGGATGAAGAAGAGACAAAGGAGTGTAGGTAACAGTGGGGGCTGGAGAGTTCTGAGACCAGAGGAGATGAGACTTCAGTGGGGACAGTTTCACACTTCACGGGGACATTAAAATAGCTCTGGCCAGACCAAATTAGATAGCACATGCGCAGTCACTTGTCAAATCCTTCTGCTGTCAGTGAGGCAAAGCAGAAAGAAGTTAGGAGGCAAAGATAAGGTGGATACAAGAAAGAAGTGGGAATCAAGAGGGGTAAAGGGTCAGTCTCTGAAAAGTTAGGCAGACAACGCAATTACTTGCATCAGCTGAGACTAAAGAGAGGAAAGTCATTCTCATTCCAGGTAAGGAGAGGTCCTCTGACCCATGGCTCTCAGGGCACTCCTGGGCCTTTGCAGTCAAATGCAAGCTCGAGTCAAAGTGATAATGGGGCTCCTTGCCTCTATTTCACTCCCTGGGATTTACAGAGAAACGACAGAGCGCCAAGCTATTCAAAAGTTTCCAAGGATTACATGCCCTGGCAGGAAGGTGATCAGAATGTAATGACTCATCCCAGCTTGTTGCCACTCAATAGCATGTCTGTCTTCTTCGTGACAAAGAGAATAAAGTCAGGAAACTTTTTTTTTTTTTTAGATAAAATTATGAATCTAACAAGGCAGGAGAATAAATCAATTGCAACAAAGAAAAAGTTCAAAAGAGATAAGGCCTTATAATTACTGCCATTAAAAACTTAAAAGTCTGCACATCAAATGGCTGCTATTTATGGAGTTAATAGGGGAAGAAAATTGCAGTATGTGCTTAAACTTCTAATATGCCTTCACCATTCTCATCATTAAAAACTACAGATAAAAATGCATATGCTTAATTTTTTAAAATGAAAATACCCTGCTAAATATAGTTCTTATACGAATAGAACATGTGACTAAAAAGTATCAACCGATCTTCCTGTGCGGTTTGTGGCATTCTAATAGGCTTAATTACTGATGTCATCAGTTCTAACAGGCTTAATGACTGGTGTCTTTGATAATTATTATTTGCCGCATTGCTTTCTTGTCAAGCCACAAGTATCTGCCCAAGGTCACCGCGCTGAGAAGGAGTAAGAGGGTCTACGAAGGCTGTAAGGAAAGTATAGGTTGGATGGTGCACCTGAAGAGGGTGCAGCATCTGGGGATGAGGAAAACGAGCTTAGGGCAAAGTGTGTGGCTTTTCATTGGTATATTTTCAGCTATGAGACAGCCATGTGATTGTGGTATGTGATAAACACAAGAGCTTTCCTTCTGTGATCGCTTGCCTGAAGCCAAATCACACAGGATACAAGACGGATCTTTGAAAGTCATAATTACACCTAATTCTCATGCTGAATTACCACAAAAAAACAGGTCTCGGGCGGGCGTGTATCCACCTGCTGGGAGCCAGCATCATGAGTCTGGATAGTCCTGGAGGTGTCATCCTCACGCACCTCAGATGATCCCAGCTCACTGATCTCAACAAAGAGACCAGCTTCTCTTTCTTTCTTTCTCTCTCTCTCTCTCTCTCTCTCTCTCTCTCTCTCACTTTCTCTTTTTTCCTAAGAAAAAGTCCCAAATCAATATAGCTTTTATTTCATCCTTAAAATATCACAAATCAGTCTTAAAAATTATTTGGCACCTTGCTGTTTCTGTAGCTGGATGGACAACTTATTCATCAGTGTGCTGATGAAACATAGACACCATGCAAAATTTTTCTGAAATCCTTGTTTTTAACTGTTGTGGCTTGCTGAGTCAAAGCAGCTGAGTTGGATACAAGTTCAAGGCCATTTCCTTCACGAATTACCTCCTCTTTCTGGGCTTGAGGTACAGAACAAGCAACACCTGGCCTCATCTGAACCCTGCGGATGTACTTTTCGCCCAAGAAATTTTGGATTTCCGCAAGAGAACCATTCTTCTGAATAACAATGATGATGGGGAAGTAAGCATACCCAGACCTCATCTTGTTATGGAAGCCTGATGTGACACCCTTGACCGTGCTCTATACATGACCACAGGTAGTGCAAACACAAGCCAGTTCTTTTCTCTTTCTGTACCATTTGTCAATCTCTTCTTTTTCTTTCCAAGAAGACCGAGTTCCACATTCATGTGATCCAAGTCCCTTTGCAGGTTCCTCTGGGGCGCCTCCCAATAACAGTGCATCCTTTCAGAGTGATGTCGATGTTTTCTGGAACGTCGACAGCCTGATTGCTGAGAATGGTCTTCATTCTCACAGTAGATGCAGCAAAGAGCAACGGGACCAGCTTCTCATTTCTCGTTCCCACCACCTTTCTTTTCCCCTCTGTACTTAACATTTTGTACAACTCGGCTGTTAGCGACACCTGTGGACCCGGGCAAGGCTCACGGACCACCATAGTCAGGGGCTGCTGCTCACGATAAAGCTAGTGGGTTTAAGGGTGCTCAGAGAGAGGGCCACCCAGGCCTTGAGTCAGCCACCACAAATGCCCACTCAAGAAGCTGCAGGATCCACATGGAGAAGCTGTAAAGAGGTGTAATGAGCCCAGGATTCACAGTATAATGACAGAGATCCACACCTACATGGTCGAACTCAAGTCACTTAAACTCAACAAACCTCAGGGTCCTCATGTAAACTCTAAACGAAAATGCGTCCCTGATGGGGAAGATAGAGTTCTAGCTCTTTTCACCACTCAGGCCTGTCCGTGTCAGTGCATGTAAAGTAGTGTAACGGAGTACAAGCCACACACACACACGTGCTATGCACTTCTATGACACACGTGTGTGACATAGATGTGCTGGACTCCAATGAGAGGCAACAATTAGACACAACTGCTCCGTGAATACTTATGTTGCTGGAAGCCTAGTTAGGTTTGATGTAACTAAATAAATTATCATGATACATTTTGATCATATGTGTTCAGCTTTACTGAAGTATAAGTGACAGATGAAACGTGTATATATTTAAGGTATAATAACCTGAAGTTTTGATATACAAATACATTGTGAAGTAATCACCACAATCAAGCTGATATACATTTTGATAGTATTTTTTTTTTTTTTTTAGAAATAATAGTGGTTATCATAAGTGCTTGGGACTTTCTACTATTATTTCTGAGATAAATAATGCAAGTAGTTGGTATTTATGTTTAAGGACACAACTCTGAAACCAAAATCCTTAAAACTTTTTTTTCATATGTCTGAATCTAAGTAAAGAATATTTAGAAATTCATGGTAAGCCATAACAAACTTTTGCAAGTACTTATCTGTGTGAACCAAGAGTTTTCTCAATACTGTGCAGCCGAAATAAAGACAAATAAACTGGGTACAGATATAAGTTTGCAGCTAACAGGTATTTTTCAATTCCAAACTTTTTTCTTCACCAAAAAAGCTTTGTGGTTCTTACCGATTGATTTTATAATAAATAAGTGTTAAAACTTTGAGTTTATACATTTGTATTAGCAAAATAAATATTACTTATTACAATGGGGTCCCCTATTAGGTTACATTTGGACAAAAGGTTTAGTACTATATTTTTAATGAAAATTTGAAATCCAGTGTGTTAAGAGAACGACTCTGTACATTATTCCTGCTACTTGATATAAAAATAGGAAAATAAGAGTTTCTCTAGCTTTGGGATAGGGAAACGAGATCATAAACCAAACACACCCCCAAACACCATGATGTCTGTCTCTCTCACCAGCATCGTGCAGGTCCCCAGAAACCAAATGAGCATAAGAGGAGGTAAGAAGCCATGGGATGGAAATATTCCTCAATACAACACTGGCCCATACTTCTAAAAATCAAGTTCAAGATTCTTTTAATTTGAGAAGAAATGTGGGTCACTAAGAAATAACAAGTTGTAAATATAAGGTCTATTAGCAATTTAACTCTGTTCTAACCTAATCACTAAGTAGATAAGAAAAGACTTACCTTCCAGAATGTATATCATGAATTCAACAAATAATGGGCATTCAACAAATAATGATACATGTTTGTTTAATTTAATTTAATTTAATTTAATTTAATTTAATTTTTTAAATATATGAAATTTATTGTCAAATTGGTTTCCATACAACACCCAGTGCTCATCCCAAAAGATGCCCTCTTCAATACCCATCACCCACCCTCCCCTCCCTCCCACCCCCATCAGCCTTCAGTTGATACATGTTTGTGAATAAACACTACACAATTGTTTTAAAATGATGTAGTTATATAATTTTTAATGACATGGGAAGATGTCCAAAATAAATTTTTAAGTGAATAAAAAGATTTTCGAACAGTATTAATACCATGAGAGAGCATGGTCTTTAGGGTCAGGCTCCCAGGTTCAAATCACAATTGTGGCATTTCCTAGCCAAGTAAGTTACTATACCTCTCTGTGCCTCAATTCCACCATGTGTAAAATAGATTAACAGAAGCTACCAAATATGGTTGTTCGGAGTTTGATTAAGCCAATGCATCTAACATGATTAGAATATATTAAATGCTCAATAATTTTAGTAATTCTAATTATTTTAGTAAAAATGTGTTATGTACATAGAAAAAGTAAAGAGACATCAAATATTAATAGCAGTTCTCTTTGGTTTTGAGGCTATAAATAATCTTATTTTGGGATGGTTTATCTTCATTTTCTATTTTTTTTTTATTGAACATTTATCAATTTGGTAAAATTTATGTTTTTAAGTATATTTTTATTTTTTAAATTTATTTAATTATACTGAGAGAGGGTGAGAGAGAGAGAGAGAATGAGAGACAGAGAGAGAGAGAGAGAGAGAGAGAGAGAAAGAGAGAGGCAGAGAGAGGCAGAGAGAGGAGAGAGAATCTCAAGCAGGCTCCACACTCTTGGCGTGGAGCCCAATGCAGGGCTCGAACTCACAAACTGCAAGATCACGACCTAAGCTGAAATCAAGAGTTGGGTGCTTAACCTGCTGGGCCAGCCAGGTGCCCCTAAGTTTATTTTTAAAAGATATTTTAAAAATTCCCTCAGGGCTGCAAAAACTTTCTTTTACGTTTAAAGTAGAATTGTTTTCATATTGAGAAATGGGGCTGTTCCCTTCAGTAGAGGCCATACTTATCTTTCCTCCTGTTTTGAAGTGAAGGGCAATCATTCTGTAATTAGAACATTGTAGTTTTGTTCTTTTTACCTGCTATAGTTTCATATACCTTAAAATTATGTTCAGAATATTGGGTGGGTATGCATTTTTCTAGGAGATGTTCCATAGTTTCAAAGAAAAAGTTAAATATCAGTGCATTTAGAAATGCTTCCATTTCTAAAAGTGAGAATTGTACACAGAATAGACAATTGTGATAACATGGCTTATTACTGAATAGATCTGGAAACCTTGGGTTTCATGGTACACCTGGAATATAACAACCACCTGCTGGGAAAGTCTGAAAATGTTACAGAATTCCTGATTATACACATAACTTACAATTTCCAGAAGTTTAAACACTCTGAGCTATAGTCTGACAAATCAGTCCAAATAGAACAGAACAGGGATCCTGTTGACCACTCCATTTTCATTCCTACTGGAATGATTGGAAATAATTATGGTGGGTTTGTAATTTGGTGATGACATATGCTAATTATAAAAACTTTTTTTTTAAATGTTTATTTATTTTTGAGACAGAGAGAGACAGAGCATGAATGGGGGAGGGTCAGAGAGAGGGAGACACAGAATCTGAAACAGGCTCCAGGCTCTGAGCCATCAGGCCAGAGCCCGACGCGGGGCTCGAACTCACGGGCAGCGAGATCGTGACCTGAGCTGAAGGCGGCCGCTTAACCGACTGAGCCACCCAGGCGCCCCAACATAGGCTAATTCTAAACACTTGACATATCACAACTTATAACCTATAGATTTTGAACATCTCAGACTATAGGATAACAAATCAATTTAATTGGAATAGAAAAGAGGGCTTGCTGTCCACTCCATTTTTGTTCCCACTGAAATAAATGGAAGTAATTATATTCCCACCGGAGGCTAAAAAAATGAAATGCTGGGTAGGATCTGCTCTGAAGTGAGGCTTAACCCAGACTAAGCCATGGTGTGAATAACCCACTGCTGTACCGCCCACCCAGACGAGATAAGGAAAGGGCAGGGGGTTACTGGGGGAAGCAACTCCAACCTCCCATCCCCCATCAGGAAGGCCCATATGTGGTGGGATGGCTCCATAAATCACAAAAGTCCTGGAGAGAAGTACACGACCCAAGGTCCCTATCCTCAGAGAAGAGAATTTAGGTTCAGTGCCCTTATGGTGTCCAAATTTATATTGTTTTATACTTCTTGAGGTTAAGTCTTCCAGACTAATGTTAAAATCTGGTGATTATGAGAGGAAACATCACTCTCCAAGGCTCTAAGTGTGTGGTAAAAGCCTCAGCACAGGGACGCCTGGGTGGCTTAGTCAGTTAAGCATCCAACTCTTGATTTCAGGTTAGGTCATGATCTCACGGTTTATCAGTTTGAGCCCTGCATTGGTTCTGAGCTGACAGCTCTGAGCTGCTTGGGATTCTCTCTCTCTCCCTCTCACTCTGCCTCTCCCCCAGTCACTCTCTCCCTCAAAATAAATAAATAAACTTAAAAAAGTGCTTAGCATAGAGAATATTAAAGATGGAACTAAGAACAAATTCTTTGAGGGTATGGTCTTTGTCATATTTCATCTATATACCCAGCACCTAGCCCCATGTTTGGCATGAGTACAGAGATGGAAGAATGAATGAATGAATGAAAGCAATACCGAAGGAATATGTTTGTTCTGAGTAAGCCCCAAAGGGGAAGTTTCCTCTTTGGAGTTACTAAGACAATTGTCTATTCATATGTGGCAAATGGGCTGTACTAGGGCCAGGTCTAGTTTGTGAACTTATTTCGATTAGCTATTATGTGTAACATGCCAACATGTAAAAGTCAGATTTTATATTTTGAAAAATCTTACTTCTAGCTTCTTGTGAAATATAAAAAGAGCTAGCAACACTGGGCCAGCCTGCATAGATTATCTGGGCATGCATTTAGACAAATGTTCCTGATGTGCCATAATCTCTATAAATCCTTTTGTGTTTCTAACTGAAAGCTGCCATGTATCATTATTCGTGCATTAATGTTCTTCTCACAGTAAAGAAAAGAGTGGAATATTTTCAGGGTTTATATTACTATTAAACATGATAAATCAAAACACTGGCCAAAAGGACTTTCTCAAGAAGAAAAATGGAAAGAAGCATATTTCCCCTGAAAGAGGAAAGTACTTTTTTCATGTGTTCAATATTGCTTAGAATATATAACCCGATGTTAACTTCACTTCATTCAATTAATGCACCAGCCTAACATTTTGGGTGTTTATACTCAATATACTTGTAACCAAGAGACAATTCAGCTCAGTCAAGAAAGAATTGATATTTAGAAACTAGGATAGGGGGGCGCCTGGGTGGCGCAGTCGGTTAAGCGTCCGACTTCAGCCAGGTCACGATCTCGCGGTCCGTGAGTTCGAGCCCCGCGTCGGGCTCTGGGCTGATGGCTCGGAGCCTGGAGCCTGTTTCCGATTCTGTGTCTCCCTCTCTCTCTGCCCCTCCCCCGTTCATGCTCTGTCTCTCTCTGTCCCAAAAATAAATAAAAACGTTGAAAAAAAAAAAAAAAGAAAAAAAAAGAAACTAGGATAGGTACTTTGATAACCAAAAGCATCCAGGCAAAAATCTCAGTGACCACTCACTTGAAATGACATCGAAAAAGCAAAATATCTCAGGTCCCATATCACCCTGAATGCATCTCTATTATAGCACCTAATCAATTTCTAAAACGTAACATGAGTAATAGATGGTGAGTAATTTTTTCAAACTTTGTCTTGTTCGTCATCGTATCCTCCATACTCAGCATAGAGTAGGTTCCAAATGAAAGTGTATTTAACGAACGAATAATGACTGTATTGAGTTGGAAGTTGGAAATGATTATTTCTCAACTCTATGGATCTCTAACTCTATGAGGTTTAGTCTCTGTGTCTCATTTAAAAATAGGCTAGGTAGTTGGGTGAAAACATTTTTTTTCTCACTGACAATCTTGACAGCAATTCTTTACAGACTGAGAGCCTTCCGATTGTGGCAAATATGAGTGTAAATAACATTTGTTCCATGTAAAATTCCATCCACCTCCTTGGAAAACAGCTCAGGGGCACCTGGATGGCTCAATCGGTTGAGTATTTGACTTTTGATTTTTGACTCAGGACATGGTCCCAGGGTTGTGGGATCGAGCCCCTCGTGGGGCTCGGCACTGAGTATGCGGTTGGCTTAAGAGTCTCTCTTTCTCTCCCTCTGCCCCTCTCCCCAGTTTGAGTGCTCTCCCTCTTTCTAAAAGAAAAAAAAAAAGAAAAAAAGAAAAGTGCCCAGAAAGGAAGGCATTAGTGAGCTCACTGATGCCAGAGGGCACCATTCCCAGGAGAGAGGGCCATTTGCCAGAAAAGCTCTTAGGAGCCCACAGTTTGGAAAACAAGGCAAGTCATGGGAACAGAGAACAAAGAGAAGGGGGAGAAGAAATAGGTACTATCTTCTTCACGCTCTAAGAAACCTAGTGCTTTAGGTAAAGTAGATCTTTCTCTTAATTCTGTTTGAAAAATAGCTCAGATTAAAATAAAAAGAAGACTGTAACCCTGGAAGAGAGACCTATACCAGGAAATATAAAAGCAGCTATGCCCAAGGGGACGAGAGAAAAGCAAGGTGGTTTCTTACAGATCCCTTTGTGTGATGAAGGCTAAGAATATTCTCTCCAGAAGAATATGTGTGCTCACATGAACATTTTGCTTGCATTTTCAAGGAATTCATAGAGTACCTCTCTCCCAGGCCAAACCCTAAAGCCCAAGTCAAGAAGCCTTGCTTGGAGTACTCCAAATGTCTCTTCATTTTAATTAATGTTCTACCCATCCTGATGTTCCTGAGGGTAACAGTCCCTAAATTTTAATTCCAGGCCTTGGAGTGTTTGTAAAAGCCACACCGCTATTCTCATCTGCTTTTACGGACTATAACAAACTCCCAAAAGCCAAGGAGGTCTTCCTCTGTCCTCCCCTCTTCACTCTTTCCTGGTCTTCACCAAGCATCCCAGGAAAACTTTCTCCTTGTGAAGGGAGGAGTTCAACACAACATCAAGTCAGCTTTTCCCAGAGAGTCTGCCCAGAATAAATAACATGCTTCAGTAACACTGCATCTAACTCACTTCTATTTATTTAAAATCACTTGGAGACCATTTCCGAAGGGCCAGTACACTGTAAACACTGCAGATAGTTACTCTTCTAGAACAGGAACTGTGCACATAATCACATGGCTCCCCAGAGGCTTCCGGTAAATCCATATTAACACACAGGAAGGACATAATGTGTCCTTGTCTCCCTGAGGAATTTCTAATCATTCTAATCAATACGGAAGTCTTCTTTCCATCACAGAGAAGAGGACATATACAAAGTGAGTGGAGTTTTCATGCCTTTTTGGATGATTAGAGAATTTCTGCTCAGGCTGAGGGAGAGAAAATAGCTCAGGGTGGGAGTCAAGATGGTCTAAACTGGATGCAGGCAGGAGTATTACTGGGAAGCTGTGATACAAGATATAAGGAAAGAAGCACTGGGGTGGGCATTCCCAAGAGAGAGCCAAACTCTCTCACTGTTGTCTGGATGTTATGTTATGTTATGTTATGTTATGTTATGTTATGTTATGTTATGTTATGTTATACCTGTCCTGTCATCCCTTCATTCATTTCAAAAAAACACACTCTGCATGTTCTTTCTTGCTGTGTTTTTCTACGTTATTGTCTATTCTCTTCATGGTCTGGAAGAGTAGGTCAATAGATCCTTACCACCATTTCTTTATACATTTGTTTATTCTTTGCCTCCTTTTCCTAGAATATAAGCTTCCCACAGGCAGAGTCTTCTTTTGTGATCATGTAGGAAATACTTCAAGCTTTTGGAGTGCCTCAGTTCATTATGATGAATATTATTATTCTATGGTCTATAGTATGAGTTGAAAAATATGGCCACAATAGCTGAAAAAAGAATCCTGGTTAACAAAATGCCACCCGAACAAAAACCACAACCTTTTCAAACAAACAAAAACCCAAAATAAGGCAGAATGCCTACAGTATGAGCTTCACCATTTAAAGAATACCAACCTAGAACGATGTGTATAAAACACTTCTTTGATATTCAATTTGTTAAGCCTGGAGCCGAAGTCTTTCGCAGGTAGGCAATCTCAGCCTAATTTTTTTCGAAGAGCAATAAAAATTCTCATGAAAGCCTCTTGCTATTTTAAATAAAGAAGGCTCTTTTCAAAATTAAATCTCTCTCAGTTTTTAACTATCAAAACAAAAAGATGAGCCCTGGGATTAAGTTACCGGAGGATAAATCTAGTAATCACACACATTTCACATGCACACACGGGGCCCCAAACCCTCATTCACCTCTGTTTAAGAACAATAAGAAAAGATCATTTCACTTTTGATGGAAGTGCATTATAAACCTTTTCCCCTGGCTGATCCACCTCATGAGGCCGATGGGACTTCGAAGTTTAACTGTCCTCATGGCCTGGCGTGGTGATTAAGAGCACAGAGTTAGCAGTCAGCCTGCCAGGTGAGGGGCAATCCTGGCTCTGACGCTTCTTAGCTACATCAGTGGGCAAGTCATTTAACCTCTCTGTGCTCAGTTTCCTTATCTGTAACACTGTAGCAATAATAATAATTCTTGTGGCTGTGATGAGGTTTTAATGATGAAATATTTAAAACAGTAAATGCTGTACCTGATAAGCGCTACATAAATTAGTGTTGGCTATTATTATAACCAGTGGTTCCCAACTTTTGAGCTTGTTATGAAGGAGATATTCCCCGAGCCACGCTCCATAAATTTTAACTTGATAGAGCTGGAGGGAGCTCAGAGATCTGTAGGTTTTAGGGCAGGATGCTGAGAGCTACGTGCAACACTTTCTAGCCAAACCCAGCTCTCTCGGGTAACTCAACATACATCCACTTGCAATTTAAGCTAAAATCCAGTGAAGAAAAAACTGAAATATGTTTCCAGGGTCTCAAATAAAGAGTTCCACAATGCTTTATGGGTGTTTCCACAGCCCAATACCGAAAACAGCAGTCTCCTGTCTTCCTCTAAAGCTGCTGGTCTTTCTTCTTCTGCATTTCTTGCCATCATCTCAGCTCAACTGCTCAGAAGTGGTTTTCCGTAGTCTTCTTAGATCATTCAACCAATACATAACAACATCTAGTTCTTGTTTGTCCTCTAAGGTGAATCTCGCTGGCCCTTAATCGTTTTGGTTGCTCTTCTTCTGTATTCCCTCCAGTACCGGAAACAAAGAGGCAAAGCATCATCACTTCATGCATCGAAAGTACCAAAAGATGTGATTCGCAGGCACCAATGCAAACATACAGCGCACTTCAAACTGAAAGCAAAGTTCGTGGTTGTGATTCAAGCTTACTACATGACATTCTTTTTTTTTCTTCAATATATGAAGTTTATTGTCAAATTGGTTTCCATACAACACCCAGTGCTCATCCCAAAAGGTGCCCTCCTCAATACCCATCACCCACCCTCCCCTTCCTCCCACCCCCCATCAGCCCTCAGTTTGTTCTCAGTTTTGAAGAGTCTCTTATGCTTTGGCTCTCTCCCACTCTAACCTCTTTTTTTTTTTTTCCTTCCCCTCCCCCATGGGTTTCTGTTAAGTTTCTCAGGATCCACATAAGAGTGAAATAAGCCATACAGGGGCGCCTGGGTGGCGCAGTCGGTTAAGCGTCCGACTTCAGCCAGGTCACGATCTCGCGGTCCGTGAGTTCGAGCCCCGCGTCGGGCTCTGGGCTGATGGCTCGGAGCCTGGAGCCTGTTTCCGATTCTGTGTCTCCCTCTCTCTCTGCCCCTCCCCCATTCATGCTCTGTCTCTCTCTGTCCCAAAAATAAATAAACGTTGAAGAGTAAAATAAGCCATACAGAGAAAGACAGATACTACATGACATTCTCACACAGAGGGAGGAAACATGGGGTAAAGGTAAGAGGAGCTGACTGAGAGGGGCCCGTGACCAAGGTCGGGGGTGGTTATTGCCACTATTGTCACCTCAGTATTCAGAATAACAACTGGTACAAAGAAAGGGTGTGGAAACTGAGGACAAAGAACACTACTAACCACATGTGGACGGTGGCCTGTCCCAGAAGAAAACCCTCAGAAAAAGAAATCAACGACTATTAGAAAATTAGATTGTATCAATGCCAAGTGTCTTTATAACTGGTTGCTAAGCAGTTAGTTTCAGCAGTAAACTAGTTCTCCTTTGAGGTGTGTGTTTGCTGGCGTCCTGATGGGGAGAGAGGGGCATGTTAATTCCTATGAGGACAGGGTATTTTCAGGTCTTTCATTCCATTTAATTTGACAGAAAACAGTAGTTCATGGCTACCTCTTTTTTTTTTTTTTTTGCCTCAAAAAAAAGTGACAACTTCTCACAGAAAACTGGGCACCAACACAAATGGAAGGCAGTTTGCTGACAGAATGTGTGGAGAGAATCCTTGTGGTTGTGTTTGACCTAAGGAAGTGATCACTATACCCTTACACATTTAGGAAGCTCTCTGCCCCAGCCCCACTACTCTGCTCTAATACGCTGTCCAGGAGGAGGAAGGTGTGGAAATGTTGAAGTTCCTCCTCTTCCTCAGACAGTCAGAGTGAGCAGGTTTTTGCTGAGAGACACAGATGCAGAGGTGCTCTTGAATCAGAGCCAGACAATAATTAGGACCCTCCAAATCCTTGGGATGTGTCCAGGGAACTCCTAGGCTGCCTCCACTTTCTTTTGCAGCACTTTTTTTTCCTGGCAAGAAGCCAGGAAATAAGACCAAAGAGACTTTATTCTTACATTAAAAAAAAGAAAAAAGACAGTCTTGTCTTAAAAATTATCTGGAAAGTTGTTGAACATCCTCCCCCCTCAAATTATTCATTTATCAATGAATAAGTCTACTTTAAAATAAACTATTTTGTGTGACAGAGATGGTTCTAGATGTTAGGGGTGGCCCTCATGGAGATTACATGGTAGTGGGGCTGGGGGGGTGGGGGTGGGCAGGGTTAGATTATCTCATGCCAGATAGTGAGGAGTTATCTCATCATATCAACATTGGTCATCTCATGCCTGATACTGATAAGTGCCATTGAAGAAAAAGCAAGGTACGGGGTACAGATGAAGTCAGGGAGGAGTCCTTACTGTTTGAGATAATATAATCAGGGAAGGGCTCTCTGAGGATGGGAGGTTAGACCAAAGACTGACTAAGACACATGAATATTTGCAGGAAGAACTTTCCAAGAAGAACAGCATATCAAAGGCCCTGAGATGGCAGCACATGTGGTGTGCATGAAGAACAATGAGGGATCTCGGATGTTGGTTTGGAATAATTGAATGAGGTAGAGACGAAGTTGGAGAGATGAGCAGAGCTCAGATCCTACAGAATACTTTGGAACAGAAAATACCTAGTGCTTTTAGAAAAACAATGCCATTACTTTGGCATCATCAAACATTCTTTCTTTAAAAATAGGATACCTAGGTCCTCAAAGGAGCCAAGCAAGTGGCTCCAGAGGAAGATGAAAAGAATGTATTGATCATGAAAGATTTCTTCATAAGAAACCTCCCACAACTCAGACTCATTTACAACATATACACAACACCCCCATCACCCAATAACATGACCCCTTCTTTACATATCACAGTCCTCCACCCCTGCCCCACACTCAGACTCTAAAGCATGACTCACCAGTCTCCCTTCACTCCAAACTTCTCTGAATAACTAATATAACATGTGTTTTGCAGATAATTTACAACAGTCAGTTTTTGACGTTTTCTCTAAAATGAAAAGTCTAGGGGCGCCTGGGTGGCTCAATCGATTGAGCGTCTGACTTCAGCTCAGGTCATGATCTCGCAGTTCCTGAGTTCGGGCCCCGCGTTGGGCTCTGTGCTGACAGCTCAGAGCCTGGAGCCTGCTTCAGATTCTGTGTCTCCTTCTCTCTCTGCCCCTTCCCCGCTCATGCTCTGTCTCTGTCTCTCAAAAAAAAAAAAAAAAAAAAAAAAAAAAAGAATAAATGTTAAAAAAAATTGTTAAAAAATGAAAAGTCTAGGGTTAGGTCTCATTTAAATTGAATATTCCATCCTAAAAACCTTTGGATTCCCCTTATGTTTTAAATTATTCACATCATTCACATCAGAAATGAACAGTAATTCCAAATTTCTAAAGGAAAAACTAGTTTGTATGGAATGCCAAGAGGGCCTTGATTTTTAGTGGTGTTGTCAGGTTGGAGGATGGGAGGGCATCCGAGGTTAGAAGGTGATTTGGGGTATACTTCTGTTTCCTGTTGGAGAGAGATTCTCCCTGTCGTTTCAGTACCTCTTGTTACAGTTTTTGTCCTAGACTATCTTCTCAAGAATACTTGAGATAGTGTCTCCCTTTGGAACAGAGACCAGATTTGTTTCCTGAGCTCTGGGAAAAAGGTTGGTAGGGAGGGTGATTGCTAAAGACTGGGGTTCACTGGTTGTGACACAGACCCACTTTATGTGAAACATCCACTTAGGCCACCTCTGCATCACCCACATGGGACTCTGCGGGAGGTGGGGGGAAGGCGGACAAGGGGAAGCAACTGAACAGGTGGCTCATACTGACCATTCTGTCTTGAGTAATAGTGATAAACTACTTTTCGTCTGACCCAGGCTGCTTCTGTCTTCTGCTAGCATCTATAAAATGTGGCAAGGTAATTGCTTGTAAGAAGGGTAAAATCTCAGACTCTACAGTTTTTGACACCTCTGCTTCTCCCCCAAACCCAGGCAGTTGGCAAATCCCAACCACCTCCTCCAGAGATGGAACTAGACTTCAAAGAGGTTCACAAAGGTCCCCCATTTGCAAAATTACCCACAAGACGCTAAGAAATTAACCACCCTGAAAACAGCGAACCCCTCACCCTGGCCCCTTCCACAGATGCCTCTGAAGCGGGCTGTACTAGGGCCGGTTCATGTGGTTCACTTGGGCAGAGCGGGGGAGGGGGTGGGGGGGACCAGAGTGCCTGCAGGTGACTTTAAGGCTCCTTCAGCCCGCCCGCCAGCTCTATCCAGGGAGAACAATCCGCCGAGAGCGCATACACTTGGGGAAACTGTCCCAAATCCCCAGCTCGGGCCTCCGAGCCGCCCCAGAAGCTCAGAAAAGCGGGGCAGAGGACCAGGGAGCATAGTGGCGTGAACAGCCTGGAGAGGAGGGTGGCCTGGAAGGGACGGGCAGGGCAGCAGGAAATAGAAACTCTCCTTAAGCCAGCCTCATTACTTCTCCGTCCACTCGCGAATTTGAGGATGAGGACGCAGAGCGGCCGGTAGGACTTGTGGCTGGTGTTCTCGGCCATGCCCTTGCCCCAGAAGTCGTTGGTGAAGATGCCCCAGCGGAGGGGGGCGCCGGGCCGCACGTCGGGGTTGTTCCCGATCGCCCACACGTCGTCGTGCACGAATTCGCCCTGCAGGGAGCGGCCGTAGCACAGGCAGCTCGCCCCGGCCAGCAGCGCCGCGGCCCCGGCCAGCAGCGCCGCGGCCCCGGCCGGCGCGAGTCCGCAGCCCCGCCACCGGGAGGGCGCGCGGTCCCCGCCGCCGCCGCCGCCTCGGGCGCAGCCTGTCACTACCATCGCGCCGCCGCCGCCACCACCGCTGCCGTGGCCGCTCCCGGGCGTCTGGCATCCTCCCCGGCCGGGGCCCCGGCGGCGCGCCGCGGCTGCCCGGAGGTGGGCTCGGGCATGGTGCGGCGGCAGCTGGACCCGCCGCTGGCGCCCCGCGCTCCGCCGCCGCCTGCGCCGCCGAGTTGGCCCAGCTGCAAATAAACAGCAGTCCCCCCGCCTCCCCCGGCCATCGCCACCTCCTCCGCCCCACTGCGCATGCCCCGCTCGCTCTCGCCTCCACCCGCCCCCCCTCCATCCCCGTACCCCCCCCCCCCCACGCCCGGCTCGTCTCCCCACTCAGCCCGGGCGCCCGCGTCTCCGGCCGCGAGAGTTCGCACGCAGGTGGAGCGGGGTCGCGGCGCTGGGGCGCCCGAGAGGCGGAGAAGGGGCACCGGGGTCCTGCCTGGCGCTCCGGGCCGCCCCCCAATCATGCACCCTCACACCCCCCCCACCCCCCTCACCCCCCCCCCCCCCCAACGAGGTTGGGAGGGCCTCGTCTGCGGGCACCTCCGGGCCCAGGGCCAGGGCGGGCTTAGCAGGTGCGCACCCCGAAACACCCCCACCCCGCGCTCCGGGAGAGGGAAAAGTGGCGGCCGCTTCCCGGCAAGTTCCCGGCTTTCAGCACCCCGGACAACAGCGGCGGCGGCGCCCGGAGACACGCTCTCCCGCCCGGCGCCCTCGCTCGCGTCCCACCGCCCTGTCCGCGCCTCCTCCCCGGGCCTTTCTGTTCCCCACCTGCCTGCGCCCCGCGCCTGCAGCCTCCGCGTGGAGGAGGCCGTGGGGGAGACGGAGCTGCCCGAAGCACCTTCCCGAAACCAAGAGAAAGGGTCTCCTGGCCGAGGGCTTCCTGCTCGCCCCGCGCAGTCTGTTCAGGGGCGCCAAGGGCTGTTTTCTCTTTACCGCCCTCCTGTTGCTCAGCTCGCACTTAGGAAAAGTCCCAGGTTCGACTTTCGGCTTGGGTCTGGAGGCTAAGTTGGTTTCTGAAACATTTCTTCTAATTCTAGTGATAGGGAGATGAGTAGCAAATTCCTCTTCCTTCTCTTTCAAGTGGATCGCTTGGGTCTGATTATTAGTTTCTGGGCTCTGCACGTGTTTCAACTGTTTCTGCCAACAATATTCAACTGCCTAAGTCCTCTGCTTGGCCCCAAACGTCTCTGTTTAATGGCTTTATATTTGAAAATATTAATTATTATATGTAAGCAAATTAGATATCCCAAGGTGCTTGATTACTTAATTTATCTTGAAGATTGCAAATGTATTAACTCTTTCAAGCTCCCTGAGAGTTAGCACTGCTAAATGTTATTGTATTTAGTTAGTATTTAGTGCTGACAGCTCAGCCTGGAACCTGCTTTGGATTCTGTGTGTGTCTCTCTCTCCTTCCCCCACTCATGCTCTGTCTCTCTCTCTTTCTCTCTCAAAAATAAAAACATAAATGTTAAATTCATCCAAAGAAAAACCCCCCAAAAAACAACACCTCACAGCAACACCCAGAGTAATTTTTGGCCAAATATGTAGGCACCTCACAGCCTAAGCAAGTTGATACATAAAATTAACCATCACAATTTCCAAGTTAAGAGCTAAATAGAATAGGAAGGAGCCAAGATGGGGGAATAGCATGGAAGTTTTTTTTGCATCTCACATCCATGAAATATAGCCAGGTCAATACTAAACCATCCTGCACACCTAGAAAATTGATTTGAGTATTATGACAACAATATGCACAACCTGAACAACAGAACTCAGCAGGTACTAGGTGTGGAGTGGTGAAATGGGGTAGAGAGAAGCCATGGAGGGCAGGAAGCTGAATTTGCTTGCAGAGAGAGTAGGAAGACCAGGGGAGAGTACAGAAAAAGCACTCCCCTTCCCTCCCCCCCCCCAAAAAAAAGCAGCTGGAGAGAAAGTAGAAAAGCGGAAAGAGCCACAGGGACTGAACAAAAAATGGAGAAAGGAGGATTTAAATTCCATTAAGACTCTAAACAGGGGGAGTGCGGAGTCTGAAACTCTGCAGCTCCATACCTGGCGGTGCTCTGGTGGGAAGGGCAAATCCTTAGGAGGACAGTGAAGTCCGGGGTCTTCGGGACACATGGGGAGAGGCGGTTGCCCTGTTGGGAGGACATCTGGTAGAGGCGGTGTGGCCTCCCCCTGGGCAAAGCAGACCCCCAAGAGTCTGGACGTTAAGGGTGAAGCCTAGCACCAGATATGTGTTGTGATTTGCCATAATCCCTGAAACACTTCTGCTACATGATTGCATGAACTTTTTCTGGGGTTGGCTGGCACCCAGCCGCAGTCTCTGGGCATCAGCAGCAGCACGGTTCCATGAATGTTCTTGGGTGCGGCCGGCACCCGATCATTGCTTGGTGAGACCCTCCCATGCAGATCAGAACAGCAAAGTTGCAGTTGCCCCTCAGAAGTGAGAGGTCGGGAAACACAGCTGCATCTGAGATAAAACTCAGGAGGGAGGTGCTGCCTGGCAACCTGATGGCTTGGTCGCAGACAGTGTGAAAGCAGGGATTTTTGGACAGAAGCCAGAGACAAAGGACATGTGCATGATTGCTGGTTGAGGAGGACAGAGTTCCCATACTAGAGACTGGGTAGCTGGGGGACGCCATTTTCACAGCTCCTGCGCATGCGCAACATACCTACAAGCATCACAACAATCCACCCCAGTAAGCTAAGCAGCGTCACCTAGTGGAGAATGGAGCCATCACACTAAGCCCCACCCAACTGGGCCAACCTCGCTCTTCAGGAACACTAATCTCTCAGCATGCTTAGTTACGGACTATAAAGTGCTTTATAGTTTGACTTCTAGGGGAAAACTATGTAATTTCAATCGTATTTCAGTCTGTTTGCTGCTCCATCTATTCAATTTTCTTTTCTTTTCTTTTCTTTTTCCTTTTCCTTTTTTCTTTTGTCATTTAGTTTCTTTTTCTTGAATACAGAAAAAGAAAAAAATTAATTTTTTCAATTTTTATTAAAAATATTTTTCTTTAATTTTTTCTAGTATATTTTTTAGTTTTTGTAAAATTTTCAAATTCTATTTTACTTCCATAATTTCCTTTTATTCTATTTCATTGTATTCATTTTTTCAAATTTTCAAATTTTTCTTTTTCCTGCTTTTCTCTCTAATCTATCAAGCTCCTTTCAATACTCAGACCAAAACACACCTAGGATCTAGCATCATTTATTTGTGTGTGTGTGTGTGTTGTTTTAATTTTTTTTTATTTTTTACCTTATTAATTACTATTCTTCCTTCAAAATGATGAAATGAAGGAATTCACCCGGAAAGAAAAAGCAGGAAGAAACAACAGCCAGGGGTTTAATAAACACAGATACAAGCAAGATGTCTGAACCAGAATTTAGAATTATGATAATAAGAATACTAGCTGGGGTCAAAAATACATTAGAAGGCCTTTCTGTGGAGATAAAAGAAGCAAAAGCTAGTCAGGATGAAATAAAAAATGTAACTGAGCTGCAATCTTGATTGGGTGCCACAGCGTCAAGGATGGATGAGGCAGAGCAGCCAATCAGTGATATAGAGGACAAACTTATGGAGAATAATGAAGCAGAAAAAAAAGAGGGAGACTAAGGCAAAAGAACATGATTTAAGAATTAGAGAAATCTGGGGCACCTGGGTGGCTCAGTCGGTTGAGCATCCGACTTCAGCCCAGGTCATGATCTCACAGTTCATGAGTTTGAGCCCTGCATCAGGCTCTGTGTTGACCACTTGCTCAGAGCCTGGAGCGTGCTTCAGATTCTGTGTCTCCCTCTCTCTCTGCCCCATCCCCATTCATGCTCTGTCTCTCTCTGTCTTAAAAAAATAAATAAAACATTTTTTAAAAATTTAAAAAAAAGAGTTAGAGATATCAGTGACTCATTAAAAAACAACATCAGAATCATAGGGGTCCCAAAAGATGAAGAGAGAGAGAAAGGGGTAGATAGGTTATGTGAGCAAATTGTAGCAGAAAACTTTCCTAACCTGGGGAAAGACACAGACATCAAAATCCAGGAAGCACAGAGGACCCCCATAAGATTCAACAAAAACCGACTGTCTACAAGGCATATCATAGTCAAATTCAATTTGATCAAAAAGAAAAGGAAAGGACCCAAATAAATAAAATCAAGAATGAAAGAGGAGAAATCACAACCAACACAGCAGAAATAAAAACAATAATAAGAGAGTATTATGAGCAATCGTACACCAATAAAATGGGCAACCTGGAAGAAATGGACAAATTCCTAGAAATATATAAACTACCAAAACTGAAAGAGAAAGAAATAGAAAATTTCAACAGACCCACAACTAGTAAAGAAATCAAATTAATAGTAAAAAAAATCTCCCAAAATATGAGTCCAGGGCCAGATGGCTTTCCAGGGGAATTCTACTAAACACTTAAGGAAGAGTTAACACCTATTCTCATGAAGCTGTTCCAAAAAATAGAAATGGAAGGAAAACTTCCAAACTCTTTCTATGAAGCCAGCATTACCCTGATTCCAAAACCAGAGACCCCACTTAAAAGGAGAACTATAGACCAATTTCCTTGATGAACATGGATGCAAAAATCCTCAACAAGATATTAGCCAACCGGATCCAACAATACATTATAAAAATTATTCACCACGACCAAGTGGGATTTATACCTGGGATGTAGGGCTGGTTCAATATCCGCAAAACAGCCAATGTGATTCATTACATCAATAAAAGAAAGGACAAAGACCACATGATTCTCCCAATAGATGCAGAGAAAGTATGTGACAAAATACAGCATTCCCTCAAGAAAGTAGGCACAGAAGCCATATATGAAAAACCCAACACTAATATCATCCTCAATGGGGAAAAACTGAGCACTTTCCCCCTAAGGTCAGGAACAATACAGGGATGTCCACTCTTGCCACTGTTATTCAACATAGTATTGGAAGTCTTAGTCTCAGAAATCAGACAACACAAAGAAATAAAAGGCATCCAAATCAGCCAAGAAGAGGTCAAACTTTCACTCTTTGCAGATGACATGATACTTTATATGGAAAACCCAAAAGATTCCATCAAAAAACTGCTAGAACTGATCCATGAATTCAGCAAAGTTGTAGGATATAAAATCAATACACAGAAATCAGTTGCATTCCTATATACCAACAATGAAGCCACAGAAAGAGAAATCAAGGAATCGATCCCATTTACAATTGCACCAAAAACCATTAAATACCTAGGAATAAATCTAACCAAAGAGGTGAAAAATCTATACACTGAAAACGATAGAAAGCTTATGAAAGAAACTGAAGGAGACACACACACATAAAAAGGAAAAATATTCCATGCTCCTGGACAGGAAGACCAAATATTGTTAAAATGTTAATACTACACAAAGCAATCCACATATTTAATGTAATACCTATCAAAATAACACCAGCAATCTTCAAAGAGCTAGAACAAACAATCCTAAAATTTGTATAGAACCAGAAAATACCCCAAATAGCCAAAACAATTTTGAAAAAGAAAACCAAAGAAGGAAGCATCACAATCCCGGACTTTGAGCTGTATTACAAAGCCGTAATCATCAAGACAGTATGGTACTGGCACAAGAACAGACACTCAGATCAATGGAACAGAATAGAGAACCGAGAAATGGACACACAAACGTATGGCCAACTAATCTTTGACAAAGCAGGAAAGAATATCCAATGGAATGAAGGTAGTCTCTTCAGCAAATGGTGCTGGGATAACTGGACAGCAACATGCAGAAAAATGAACCTAGACCACTTTCTTACACCATACACAAAAATAAACTCAAAATGGATGAAAGATCTAAACATAAGATAGGATGCCATCAAAATCCTCGAGGAGAAAGCAGGCAAAAATCTCTTTGATCTTGGCCGCAGCAACTTCTTACTCAACATGTCTCTGAATGCAAGGGAAACAAAAGCAAAAATGAACTATTGGGACCTAATCGAAATAAAACTTCTGCACAGCAAAGGAAACAATCAGCAAAACTAAAAGGCAACTGACAGAATGGGAGAAGATATTTGCAAATGACATATCAGATAAAGGGTTAATATCCAAAATCTATAAAGAACTTATCAAACTCAACACCCCAAAAATAAATAATCCAGTGAAGAAATGGGCAAAAGACATGAATAAACACTTCTCCAAAGAAGACATCCAGATGACCAACTGACACATGAACAAATGTTCAACATCACTCATCATCAGGGAAATACAAATCAAACCACAATGGGATACCACCTCACACCTGTCAGAATAGCTAACATTAACAACTCAGGCAACAACAGATGTTGGTGAGGATGCAGAGAAAGAGGATCTCTTTTGCACTGCTGGTGGTAATGCAAGCTGGTGCAGCCACTCTGGAAAACAGTATGGAGGTTGCTCAAAAAATGAAAAATAGAACTACCCTATGACCTAGCAATTGTACTACTAGGTATTTATCCAAGAGATATAGGTATGCTGTTTCGAAGGGACACATGCAACCCAATGTTTATAGCAGCACTATCAACAATAGCCAAAGTATGGAAAGAGCCCACATGTCCATCGATGGATGAATGAATAAAGAAGATGTGGTTTATATATATACAATGGATTATTACTGGGCAATCAAAAAGAATGAAATCGGGGCGCCTGGGTGGCGCAGTCGGTTAAGCGTCCGACTTCAGCCAGGTCACGATCTCGCGGTCCGTGAGTTCGAGCCCCGCGTCAGGCTCTGGGCTGATGGCTCGGAGCCTGGAGCCTGTTTCCGATTCTGTGTCTCCCTCTCTCTCTGCCCCTGCCCCGTTCATGCTCTGTCTCTCTCTGTCCCAAAAATAAATAAAAAACGTTGAAAAAAAAACTTTTTAAAAAAAGAATGAAATCTTGCCATTTGCAACTGCGTGGATGGAACTAGAGGGTATTATGCTAAGCGAGATTAGTCAGTCAAAGACAAATATCATATGAGTTCACTCATATGAGGACTTTAAGATACAAAACAGATGAACATAAGGGAAGGGAAGCAAAAATAATATAAAAACAGGGTGGGGGACAAAACATAAGAGACTCTTAAATATGGAAAACAAACAGAGGGTTACTGGAGGGGTTGTGGAAGTGGGGATGAGCTAAATGAGTAAGGGATATTAAGGAATCTACTCTGAAATCATTGTTGCACTATATGCTAACTAACTTGGATGTAAACTAAAAAATAAATGAAATAAAATGGTAAAAAAAGATATGTTCTACTTTGCTAAAATAAAAATGGATTAAAATAACATGATTTATCAGTTTTTGATCATATAGGTTGGCAAAATGTTAAAGTTTAATAATATCATCTGTCAACAAGAGTGTAAATCAATATGTGCTTTTTGCATTGCAGATGGGAATGTGAATTGGCATAGCCCTTTTGGTGGACAACTTGGGAGGTTCTGTTAAAACTGAAAATGTGGGGGCGCCTGGGTGGCTCAGTTGGTTAAGTGTCCAACTTCGGTTCAGGTCATGATATCGCAGTCCGTGATTTCGAGCCCCATGTCGGGCTCTGTGCTGACAGCTCAGAGTCCAGAGCCTGTTTCAGATTCTGTGTCTCCCTCTCTCTCTGACCCTCCCCCATTCATGCTCTGTCTTTCTCTGTCTCAAAAATAAATAAACATTAAAAATTTTTTTTAAAATAAAAAAAAACTGAAAATGTGAAAACCCTAGCTTTGTTTATAAAATGAAAAATTGGAAACAAGATGAATGGCCGTTACAGTGAGCAGTGGAACTATGGAATTAAGCAGATTTTTATATACTAGCATGACAAATGTCTTAAATCATGACTAGGTAAAAAATAAAGACAAAAGATCAAAACAACAAAAAAAAGAAGATTGCAAGGTAATAAATTGTAATGTGCTATTAGGGAGGAAAATCTAATGAAAAAGAAAACTATAATTTTACAAATGTAAATAGTGGAAAATTTCTATATGGAGAGACTATATGCTGGGATGTCTGGGACAGTTCACATTTATCCCTGTTTTAATCATTGGTTGACTTACCTATACTCAAGTTGATTTTCCTTTCATACCATTAATCCTAGATTACACTTTGGAATAATAACAATAATAAGCCATGTTCATTAAAACAACAACAACAACCAAAACCAAAAAAACAACAACAAAAAAGAGCTAAATGGAATAGAAGATTGTTCTTGTTATTGGTGGCAAAATGTTGGTGTGTTAAGCTTTTCAAGAAACATACCTATTTACTTTTTACAGGACCTTTCTAGAGACAAAGTTGTATCTCCAAAGAGTGATTCTAATAGTAATTTTTAATAGAGAGCAGGCCTTTCTTCTTCCTCAAATCACCTTCAAATCCAGAGCCAACCCTGCTCACCCTCTTCTCCTCTGAGCTGTCTCCTTTTTCAAAGGGAATGAGGTGAGGTTCTTTGACAACGGAGAAAGTGAAGAAGGGCGCACAAGGGCAGAGCCGGGACCCTAAAGGGGCAGCTGGTTGAAAGGGGCAGCAGAGGCAATAACGTCACAGCTTGAGTCCTGGTTTCTGAGCACTTAGTGTTTCATCAGACTTTCCTCTAGATTCAGTGGCATCTATCTTCCATCTGGCTCAAATGGTGCATTTGAGATTAAATTTATTTAAGATAGATACTTTACATCTTCTCAGACACAAAATAATAAATATTGTGAAATATTTAGCTTTTATTTTTACATCTGTATCTTTCCTTGCTTCAATACTGCTCTGTGTTAAGAGAAATAGTATAAAAGTGTTGATATCAGAGAAAGAAGTTTTACATTAACATGCCAGCTTGTAGGCAAGAGATCGTGAGGCTGCTCAGCCTCAGAAGTTCTGTGAGGCAATTCCTATTAATCTCTCTCTTTGAGTATACAGGATATGTATATTCAAATAGTTCTGTTTCTCTGGAGAACCCTGACTAATACAATTTTTTCCCATAAACTCACAAGGAGAATTGTCATTTACTCATAGTAGCCCAAAGTACACTTTTCCTATAGGTGCAGTATTTTTTATGTATTTTTTTAATGGTAAACCACCATATCCACTCCTGTCTTCTCAAAGAAAACGAACAATCCACTTGGTAGGCATCTCCAACAGCCCTCAGATACTTCTTGTCACCCAGCCAACAACTGGTCCCCTTAGTCCTTTGACTCAGAAATATGCTTTCCTTTTGTGAAATATCACACCAGCCAAATTAATCAGGAGGGATTTGCTTTATAATGGAATTGAAAAATTAGATGATCTTGGAAATCCCTGAGGACTCCCCTACTCATAATCAGATTTGGCTGCTTTGGACACAGATTTACCCCTGTCTTAAATTAAATACAACTTGAAGAACTCTGTGAAACTTCAGATTCTTTATGGAAGAAAAATTCTGCCTATATTGTTGGGATTATTGCCTTATCCAATCTTGCAATACCCTTGTTATCAGAAGACAAGGAAGAGGCCTATAACAGAGTGATTAGTAGAAAAAGACTAATTTTACCTGATCCTAGCCTTTGTGATGCTTCTTTTCTGCCTATTACAAACTACTGAAAGGAAGTACAGATTTGTTCAAGATCTTAACTGTCAGTGGAAGAATTATAAATTGCTTTCTGGTGATGCTGAATCCAAATATGATCCTTTTTAAAACGGATACTCCTAACACTTAAATTATTACACTAAACTTAAATTTTAAATGACCTGAACTCTGCAAACTTAACCTAAATTTAGAAATGGTGAAGGGAAGAGAAATAGGTATGTGGAGGTGGGAATATTTTTGCTGTCACCAATATTTGTTGAGAAATATCCCATGTAGGTTGTTAAATATTTTAATTTGGAGTTGAATTTCTCAGGGAAAAAATGTGAAAGATTTTGAAGTGGGAAAAGAATTACTGCCTGGAATACTAGGCATTGCCTAGGTGTCCTGGCTAGGGTTAATCTGATTCTTTTGTTATTTTCAGCTATTTTACAACTCTATAAATTGTAGAAAAGTGGTGGTAATGCAAGTGATTTTCATGCATAGAGATGCAAATGAATTTAGGTCAGATAGAGATGCAAATGAGCATCACTGTGGATATTGGCATTTTATATGTATATTACATGTATTTGTAAATATATAAATAAATTACATATATTTCTAATTTCTGGCCAATCATTTGCTCTTATGAAGAATACTTTGGAGGTATCTTTGATCATGATGGGAAAGAACTCTTGATAATTTATAAACTTAAAGACTTTGTTACTTTAGACACTTCAGACAGACCCTTCATCATGTTAGAACAAACGTATTATCACTTCCCTTGTTGACTCAAAGAGAAGTGAGCTACCTAAGGAGTTATCCATGCATTTTGTTCAGGGGTTGGCTATTTTTTTTTTTTAAAGATTTCTTATCTAAACATGAAAATAGTCCTGTGTTGTTGAGTTAATAAACCAAAGGGATGAAAATGTAAGAACAATTAATGTTTTTTTGCTTTTCTAACTAAATATTTATAGAGGCCAATGATTTAAACACACTGAGAACCCTGTTGGTTTTATAGAAATCTTCCACTAACATTAGAAAGCATTCTTTTTAGGCTCACCTAAATATATAAAGCAAATATTAACAGAACTGAAGGGAGAAATAGATAGCAATACAATAATAGTAGAGGACTTCAATACCTCACTTTCAACAGTGGATAGATCCTCCAGACAGAAAATCAATAAGGAACCATTGGCCTTAAACTACATGTTAGACCAGATGAAATGAACATTTAGAGAACATTCCATCCAATAGCAGCAGAATACACTTTCTTCTCAAGCACAAAGTTGCTAAGAGAGTAAATCTTAAATGTTCTCATCACAAAAAAGAAATGGTAATTATGTGACGTGATGCAACTGTTAGCTAATACTATGGTGGTAATCATTTTGCAATACAAAAGTGTATCAGGGGAGCCTGAGTGGCTTAGTCAGTTGGTTAAGCCACTGACTTCAGCTCAGGTCATGATCTCGCGATTAATGAGTTTGAGCCCCGCGTCTGGCTTTCTGCAGAGGGCCGGGAGCCTGGACCCTTCTTAGAGTTCTGTGTCTGCCTCTCTGGCCCTCCCCTGCTTGAGCTCTATCTTTCTCTCTCTCTCAAAAATAAATAAACGTTAAAAAAATTTTTTTGAAGTGTATCAAATCAACACATTGTACACCTTAAAGCTACACAATGTTATATGTTGATTATATCTCAATAAAGGTTAGAAAAAGGAGAGAAATCATCCTCTTTAACCTATATTGAAATTGTAATGGTGTGGGGAAATGTCTAGAGAAGTAAATCTATCAAAAAAAAAAAATCCTGTTTTCCTTCCTGCATTCCCAAGTTTGGTCTCCTGAGTCAACAAATCTGGAAATTTGGTATCAGCTTGTCCAGATTCTTGAAGAACACCTACCTCTCCCAGCTTAACTGGCCTAATGCACATTAGTTTAATTTTTATCTGAAAATAGGAATAGTTCACTATATAAATTAACTTTTTAATATGGAACCATACTTAGAAACCAACTTAGAAACCGTCTTAGCTTGGCAAGTACCTGAAATCAGAGGGTGCCCAGAGGAAAAGCATTCCTTTGGACTACTCCTTTACCTAGGGGCACCTGGTGGCTCAGTTGGTTACACATCCAACCTCAGCTAGGGTCATGATCGCACAGTTCGTGGGTTCAAGCTCTGCATCTGGTTCTGTGCTGACAGTTCAGAGCTTGGAGCCTATTTCAGATTCTGTGTCTCCCTCTCCCTCTTCCCCTCCTCTACTCATGCTCTGTCTGTCTCTCTCAAAAATAAAATAAACATTACAAAAAAAAAGATTTAAACTGAAGTACTCCTTTTCTCATCCAATAGTGAGGATGCACTGTCTCCAGTTCTCTCCAAGATATTGTCAACATTCCAACTGATACATTAATTTCAATCAAATCACTCATAAGAAAAAGATTAATAAACTATATAACATTACATAAATACTAGGCATCAACTTTAGAAATACCCCTAATACAGAAACTCACCTGATAATCTTTGTTTTCACAGCTAGGAAAAGTTTGACTTTCATCTGTTAATATCTGTGTATTTCTTTGTTAGGTAAGAGCTGTGTGATTTTTGTTCCAGTTTTGTTTTGGCTTCCAGGAAATTCTGAGTTAAATTTTCTGTTCAATTGTGATAGTTATCCTTAGGCTAAATTTTCAAAACAATTAGCCTTCCCATGTTGTTAGATAGCCCTTGTTCTTTTGTCGTTTGTGCTAATAGATTTATTATATATGTCTTTTATTTTATTTTATTTTTTTTTAATTTTTTTTAAAAATTTTTATATGTCTTTTATTTTAAACCCAGATCAAATCCTGACACGTAGCAAGGCTATACATAATGATAAATGAAAAGAAGAAAACATTATTTTGAACATATAAAAAATTTCCCTATTTAACTCATTTGACTTTTGAAATATCGGTTTTATAAGGTTTAACCTAATAATGAACAAATGAAGATGTTATATATAATTACTTCAACTCATTTTCAGAAGAGATTATTTACCAACATCTTTAGCAAAATTTGCATATTAATGGAAGAACACTTTCCAACTACAGATATATTTATTCCTCAACAGTACCATCAGCCCTATTAAAAATTACTAATGGGTGATTGGAGCTGGAAAAAAAATCTTTGAATATCATCTCTCTAGTAACTTTTAGATTTTTGTCACCTAGTAGCTCTTTATTCCTACTACACATGTCGCACATATTCTGAGTAAAATATCCTCAGAAACTTCTTAGCACCTAATTTTAACAATAATTTTAGAATTTAAAAATGTGTTTTGTCTTTCCTTTTTAGTGGAAATTAAACATGCACTTTCTTTAGGTGTGCAGGCAAGCTGCTGAAAACTTCCCAAGAACAATGTGAATGTACATTTCAAAATCAAACTCAAGTTGCCCTTTCCAATAATGTACGAGACGGTAATGTCACTTATGTTGTTCAGACAACTTATTTTAACAACAGCTAATTTAGTCACAATTGCAATGCTTGAACTTAATTACAAACGCTGGCATGAAATTCTTGTTTCTGATTTTTTCTGCTATGTGCTCACTGTGGCTGCATTGGGGCAATTAAGAAGTTCACTCTGCTTTCTGTGGGCAGGGAATCTTATAGGAACAAAATGTAGCTAGGTACATCATTATAGAATTAACATAAAGGTTGCATTTATTGGAATAAAAACAACCAAAGTGACTATAACAATCTGGAAGAACAATGGCAACATAGTCACCATTCAGTGTTTTCCCAATTTTTTTCTGCCATGTTCTTTAATAGAATCCAAGGTTTTGGATAACTTGCCAAGGAGTAGTTTAATGCCTAAATGGCAAGCCATTTTACAACTGCTAATATGCAACATACACCAGAAGCAATTTAGGCAAAGTTGGTCTTGCTACCTTATGATGGTTGATTTTTATTCAGGGCGATAATAGTTCATTATCCTTTAAATATTTGTAAAAATGCTCAACGTATTCCAAAACTAGAAGGGGGTTTATCTTTCAGCTAAATTATCAATGTTGTTTTCTGGGCAACTCAGGTTATTTGGATGTGTGGAGAAAAATGAGTAAATAAATTTATGCCTTATTTATATGGATGAAATGTCTGACAACCAATGACTGCAGTCAGGATTGTAATAATTCTGGGTTGTATATAGTCCAATTTCCAGAGAGAAAACAATGGTTTTCTGAGAAATGTTCATTTCCTTTTGGAAATTCCCCATGGCTTTGGCTTGGTTCTCCCTTTTGAGCATACGAACATGTGCACATGCACACACATATTCACACACACTTTCTAAAAACTTTCCTTCACAAAAGTGTTCCATGTCATTTTTAGCTGGGGGAAGGCACAGGAAGGAAATGTCCAAGATTTGGTGTTTACTTGGACCATGTCATTAACATTTCCAATTTGTCGAGTGGTTTCCACGTTTCCCAGAGGTCCTTATCCTGTGAAAGCTGATGGATGGGCTGACAGAACCTTCCAGGTTCATGTTGGTGTAATATGAGCCAAGTGCCTGGAAACAATAAAACAGCAATTTTCTGAGAGATTTACCTGCAAGGAAAGCCAGGAACATAAAAGCCTTTTCCGTTTCCCACCCTAAGCCTCTTCTTTTCTCTCAGTCCCAGGAGGGGTTTGGGAGACTGTATCCTGTCAGGTTAATTGAGGGTGACATTGAATGTAGTCTCAGCAGCAGCCGCTGTAATGGCTGGAAGGGAAAGACCCCTGGAGTAGGAATCAGAAGAGCTGGGCTCCGGTCTGGCCAGAGTGGAGGCTTCAAGTCACGAACAACAGAAGCAAAGGCTGCAGGGGTGAGACAATGTCAGATCTTTTCTCTTGAAAGCTGGATGCGGGCATCTGGTCATGTTTTGACAAGCAATGGTTCTGGCTCCAGTAATGGCTTCGAACTAGGAGAAGGTCCCTCCCTCGTTGGGGCCATTAAATCTGGGCCAGACTGTCTAACTTCATGCTGGGTAACACCCACAACGCTGCATTCTCAGAGGGCCGTGCCTTGAAACTGGGCTTCTTTATGTCATAAGACAAGAAGGGATGTGCATCCTGGACTAATAGAGATTCAGAGTATGGAGGTCTGGACTATAGTGATGTGAAGCATTGCCAGTAGGGACTTATTTCCCCAAGTCAGCTTTATAGTAGTAATCAACTTAAAGCTTGGGGTGTCCCATCTACGTCCACAGCCCATGGGGTATTTTCTGATTTAAAATGCATAGAACTATGTCAGTTCTGCCTCCATTGTCATTTCTTCTTTGGCAAAATGAACTCTGGCATGTAGTATTTAATATTCATGTTCACACAGGAATCCTTACTTCTTTTGAATGTTAAGTAGCCATAAACTTAAGATAAGCTATCTGGATGTCTTAGGAAAATAATGATAAAATAATTTCCTTCAATGGAATTTTGGTTAAAAAGTGACCAGATCTTACCATGAAACGATCTGTTTCTTTCAGGGCTTAAAAATCACAACCCGTAAACTCAGGGTCAACATTTATGGCCATGTGGCAGGATAACATGAAAAAGATATTCACTAAACCATGAGAGAGGAGAATATTTTCCCTTTCCCTAGTCTAATGGGTGAACAGGCTGTTGGTCCAGGAGGCATGAAGTCCCCTTACCTCAGCACAGGATTAGAAGGCTTTTTAAAGCTCAGGCTCAAGAAAGTGAAGGAGAGAGGGCAAACACATTTTTTTTTCCTTTTTTCTAATACTAGAGTTTGACTGGTGGAGATCTATCTGCCCAATCCCAGGAGGTACAGGGCTTTAACAGCATTATTGGTGAATGTCCTGGGCATTCCATGAAAATCTCATAGAACCAATGGCCAAGCCACATGGTCACAGAAGCAGTGGGTGCCAGGCCTAGTAGAACTGTGAAGAACAGCGATGCCTGCCTTTGAGGAAGGACATGAGTTTGTACATCAAGTGATGCTCTAGGTGGCAATCATAAAGGCCTCAAGACTGGAAGCTCTCTTTCAATTTTTTTGATTGAATATGTCCTCCAAGGTCCTTGTCAATTAAAACATTAAATATCTTCCCAATGCATTCAGATTTACCTTGATTTGGAAAATTTAGAAATGTAATGCTTCTTGCACCCATTAACTGAGGAGAGAATTTATACATATTAATGAGGAGTGAGCAGTTTTGCTCCTCACTTTCACCCTGTAGCTAAAATGGCAGTTTCTTAACTAATGAGCGGCAATCACTGAGGGAGCTCGGCAGGAGTGGCCACTAATAAGGGGACTACTGGGAGTAAGGTCAGCATGAAGGTATAAGGCAAGTATGAATTTTATTCAGAATAATTTGAGTTTGCCTGTAAGCTGGTGGATGTGATACATAGTGGATGCGATACATGTGCTTCCTACAAATGCTGGAATGCAAAGTGGTTTGAGTCTTGTTTGGTTCCAAATTTACTGCAGAAAACTTGTAATTAGCTATAGCTATACAGACTTCAGTCCTGAGTCTGGATCTACACTTCTGTCCTTGGTTGAGAAACTGGCCCCAAAGCAGTTAAGTGTTGGTTACTGTCAACTTCTTGCACAGAGCAATAATGGGAAGCCCATCTGGAACCATTTTTTCCAGTCACAGCTAGAAGTCGGGGGACGGACTGGCCACCAGGCAGAAGCAAGAGTGGACTCCAGAGGCCCTGGCTTGGTGTCAGGAGCCGTGAGAAGCACATGAACACTGGCCAGTCATCGTGAGGTCTTTCCAGAAAGACACTCTGATTGTGCTGGTTCGGCTTCCCATCTCCTGTCTAACCTTTTCCTGGCATCACCTCCAGGCTTCTGCTGGCAGCCGTGCTTTCTGGACTGACTGCTCCTGATAAATAAGTCTCAGAGGGTGATTTGCTGTCTAAAAAGATGAGTAAGCATTTCCCTCAGTTGCATCTCATTTTACTAACATCACTAATTTCTCCGCTTTCTTGTGTCCAATCAATCATTCCACTTCAGCTATGCATTTTGTTAATGAGCCATTCACTCCCTCTTCCAGATCATTAGTGAAGATGTCAGATTCTGACCAGACCTAATACCTATCCCCATGGCTCAAAGCTGGCTTCCCTGAGAGCTCCCTGGGGAGGCATTCGTCACTCTTGTACATGGGCCCTCATTATCCCAAGCCACTTTTAACACATTTTTTTGTTAACTCACTTTTGAGTACTTGAGGAAACCATGGGTACTGATGTTTACCCAAGATGCTCCTATTTCGGGGATGAAGGGACAGATGGTCATCTGATACACAGCACAATGTATATAAACATGAAATTCTAACTTCCACCAAGTGCAGGTTCATTTATTCATTCACTTTGGTCTAAGAAACAGAGAAATGATTACACCCTTTGGCTGTAATCCTCTCTGCTGTTTGTGCCATTCAGCTTTGCACTTGTCTATAGATGTGCCTTTTCTATTTGACCGAAGCTTCTGAGTTTAGCATACCTTCTTAGCTAGTTCTCAGGATATTTTGTGTATGTTGGGTTATTGGATAACTTTGAATCTTACACAGGTGGCTAGCATTTCACTTTGGACAAGCCAAAGGTTTCATAACCAGAAGAGCGGGGATTACTTACTGGGCTTTACCTACCTGTTTTCATTTACTCTCAATATAAATAGGGTTCTAAATGTGTGGCTTAAATCAAAGGAAATAATCCATTAGATGAAGTTAATTTTTTTTTTTTGTATTTATGGGATTGCCAGGGTACAGAAAATATTCAAGTTCCAGGAAAGCCTCTTCACCACCTTTTCATCTTTGACGTGACTCGTGGAGGCACATTTCTTCCTTCTCTTAAAATACTTTTTTAAAAAAAGTTGGTAAAATGGAAGCTGGATATAAAATTATATCTGTGTTCTCATTTTAACATGTAAAAATATGCATTTGGACACAAGCTGAAAAGAAAAAAACCTTGATTTTCCAAGGTTGTATAATTCTGGGTAAATTAGTCTTTATTTTAGAATAATTTCCATTAACATTATAAAAAGAGTTTTTTAATGCAGTATTCTCATATATTTCAGGTTAGGGTATGTTCTTCCAAAATATGAAAATCAGAGGTGTTGAAAGGGAAAGATTCTTACCCACCCACCCCCACCAAATCTTTCAGTTTGAGCCCAAAATGGAAATGGATTTCCATTCCAAATTCTGTTGCATTTACCAAACAAAACTATTAAACATTTCCCAGGCAAAAATCCCTGATGCTACGGCTTTACCACTTCATTCTGAGGGTCATATGGGCTGTTCTATGTGATCAGTAAACCATTCCAGAATGTTAGGCTTCTCTTCCATCATGACTTTGTATGTATACTGCATTTAAAATGACCCTTATTTACATTAAATTGTTAAATTAGTTTATACTAAATAGTATAATGTAATGTAGTGTAGTATAGCATAGCTTATATGAATAATATATTGTGGTATAGTGTATTGCATATTGTATTTTAGTATGGTCTATAGTATAACAGTATGATATGATATAGTATAGTATGGCATATAATTAGTATGGCATAGTATAGTTTAGCATAGGGTGATATAGTATAGCATAGAGTGACATGGTATGAAGTGGAATAGTCTAGAGTAGTATAGTACAGTACAGTATAGTACTGAGCTGCATAGCGTCCGTAGCACATGTAGCCGTTAGAACAATGACTTCAGAATAACAGTCCTAGTTTCAAATTGTGGTCTTACCGAAAACAGTGTGGAAGTTCCTCAAAAAATTAAAAATAGACCTACCCTATGACCCAGCAATAGCACTGCTAGGAATTTACCCAAGGGATACAGGAGTGCTGATGCATAGGGCCACTTGTACCCCAATGTTTATAGCAGCACTCTCAACAATAGCCAAATTATGGAAAGAGCCTAAATGTCCATCAACTGATGAATGGATAAAGAAACTGTGGTTTAGGGGCGCCTGGGTGGCGCAGTCGGTTAAGCGTCCGACTTCAGCCAGGTCACGATCTCGCGGTCCGTGAGTTCCAGCCCCGCGTCGGGCTCTGGGCTGATGGCTCAGAGCCTGGAGCCTGTTTCCGATTCTGTGTCTCCCTCTCTCTCTGCCCCTCCCCCGTTCATGCTCTGTCTCTCTCTGTCCCAAAAATAAAAAATAAAAAAAAAAAAACGTTGAAAAAAAAAATTAAAAAAAAAAAAAAAAAAAAGAAACTGTGGTTTATATACACAATGGAATACTACTTGGCAATGAGAAAGAATGAAATATGGCCTTTTGTAGCAATGTGGATGGAACTGGAGAGTGTTATGCTAAGTGAAATAAGTCACACAGAGAAAGACAGATACCATATGTTTTCACTCTGATGTGGATCCTGAGAAAGTTAACAGAAGACCATGGGGGAGAGGAAGGAAAAAAAAAAAAAGAGGTTAGAGAGGGAGGGAGGCAAATCATAAGAGACTCTTAAAAACTGATAACAAACTGAGGGTTGATGGGGGGTGGGGGATAGGTATTGAGGAGGGCACCTGTTGAGATGAGCACTGGGTGTTGTATGGAAACCAATTTGACAATACATTTCGTATTTTTAAAAAAATTAAAAAAAATAAAATTAAAAATTAAAATTAAAAAAAAAAAAAAGAAGTTGTTTGCCTAGCTGGCTCAGTTCGAAAAGCATGTGACTCCTGATCTTGGGGTCATGAGTTTGAACCCCATGTTGAGTGTGGAGATTACTTAAATGAAAACTTTTAATAAAAATTAATAAAATTAAAAAGTCAAAAAACAAAAACAAAAACAAATTGTGGTCTTACCACTTACTAGATGTATGATCTAGAGCATACTACTTAATGTCTCTGAGCTTCTGTTTCATCATCTGAAAAGTGAGGGTTAGAAATAGTTACCATGCTTACTATGCTTACTATGCTTACTATGCTTACTATGCTTACAGAGGTGGGGTGGGGGGTGGGGAATGGGTGAATAGGTGTTGGAGATTAAAGAATGCTCTTGTTGTGATGAGCACTGGCTGTCGTTTGGAAATGTTGAATCACTGTATTGTACACCTGAAACTAATATTATACTGTATGTTAACTATACTGGAATTAAAAAAAAAACTTTAAAAAAAAGAAGAGAAATAGTTACCATGCATTGTGAGGCTGAAGTTGTTCTGAGGACCATGAAGATAATGTATGTGAGGAGTAAGCACAGGCAGGTCACATGCCCTTAGTAAACACTCATTTTATGTATCTCCCTGACAGTGGCTGAGTGGTGAAAGTACCCTTTAAGACAAGTGCCCTGCTAAAAGCCTCTAATGCTTGGCTAGAACATAACTTAGGAGTGGTTGAATGGTTGCATAGTTACTGCTTATGACTAGCGTCCTAAGTGAACCTTACAATCACAATTATTTCGCAGAGATACGAGATGACCTTGGAAGGCTTTGGAGCTATTCAATCTTGGTACTATGGAGCAAAACAGGAGAGAGAAGGAATTCTTAGAATGATTCATAAATGATCGACAGCTGCAATCCTCTGTATCTTGGGAAAAGCAGTGCTAACACCACAAACAATTGTATACATTTTATTTTGTGATTTTCTCTTCCAAAACATCCAGAAGGAAAAGATCCAGATGTGCTAAGAGATTTGCTCCTCAGAATAAAGTGGGGGATGTGCAGAACCAGAATCAAAATGAAAGCCCACTGGAAAAACTGTGGGTATCAAATGTTCAAGACACTAAAGCATATAAAAATAAATGTGGCACAAATTTCATGTAGACTTGATTACTTATAACAATCGTGCCGTGGCTGGTTCTGACCTGTTTCAGATTTACAAGTGCTTGGCAAAAACATTTGCACCCTTGTATGTAAGAACGCGTCCGCCCCCACTGAAAAGAAAACCATCTCTAAAGGAACACGCAGTGCTCAAGAATGCACAGACTCTGGGAGTAAAAGAGAAATGTAGATGTTGTAAATTTAGGGTTGATTTAGTTTTAAGAAATGAGGTGTAATGAAAAGCACACTGAAATGAAATTTAGAAGACTGAATTCAATGCCTAACCGGACATTTCCTAGGGTTGTGACCTTGGGAAAGTTTCTACATTGCTGTTTCCACCCGTTGTTTTATAGAGAAGACATTATTGCTTTTTCCTACCATGCAGAGGACCTGTGATTATCAAGTGAGACCATGTATGTTGAGACTACTTTGAAGAATGAAAATGCTGTATGTTGGCCTCATTGTCCTTATTGAACAGAAGAAGAGAGTCAGGGGAAGAAGCAGGAAGAGTAAGGGATTTGGAAACAGGCCTGTGTTTTGTAGCATCTCTGCCCCTCCTATTAGTAGTAGCTTTGTGGTCACAGAAGAGTCACTTAACCTTTCTTGGCCTCAGTTTCCTCAAATGTAAAAATGGATTTAAGAGGCACTACCTCAGAGTTGTTTTAAGGATTAAGGGAGACATATATAAAGTCAGATATTTTTGTTTGCTGGTTTTTTTTTTTTTTTAATTTTTTTGAGTTTGTTTATTTTGAGAGGGGAAGAGAGAGCACAAGTGAGAGAATCCCAAGCAGACCTGTTGTGGGGCTGGAACTCATGAACAGTAAGATCATGACCTGAGCTGAAATCAAGAGTTGGATGCTTAGCCAACTGAGCCACCCAGGCGCCCCTTGTTTGCTGTTTTTAAGCCATGTCTCATGCCCCTGAATTTGTTAGGCCTATTTGTTAATCATAAAAACAATCATAAATTTGGAGAGGCCAAGTGACTGACCCAAGCTTATCAAGCCATATGCCAGCAGCTATAGAATTCCTGCTGGAATTACCTTCATCAGATTATTTAACAATTTGTTTTGGAAATTTTAAGAACCCAAGACCTGGAAAAAAACCTGTCTTGACTCCAGTTATGACTATAGCTTTCATGAAAACAATGAAGTACATCTTACAATTTAACATTAAGAAACACTAAGAAAACTTAGAGTATTTTAGAGGCTTTTTCTCTTATGTTGAACAATATATGAATATAATATTCCTGCAGCTACATTTCATTTAAATGTACTCTTTCCCTGCGGATCAAGTTTTCTAGTATTTAAAAAAAGGGTGGGGGGGGGAGATTAGTGAGATTCAAATAGCTTGAATTTCCTGAGCAAGCCAGATATGTTTGAGAGCACTCTGAAGTTTTGTGCCTGTTCTGGTGACTGGAACTAAGTCAGTGGAGTAACCCGTCTGCTTCCTATAGAGATGATGATGATGATGATGATGATGATCATGATGATGATGATGATTAGGCCTTCCATTTTGCACAAGAAACCTCTGGAGGAAGCTTAGAATGGGGCACTGGATGGGTGTCATCCCTCTTGGCATATCTCAGTTCCAGCAAAGCCAAACTTCTATGTAACTGTTACCTGTTCTAATCTCTCTCAGTAATGGATTTCAATGGAAACTCTACTTACATGAATAGAAAAACATCATACCGGATCTTTACCATATTGAGCTAAGGAGAATTTCCCTCTTGCAACAGCTCTCTCAACTGAACTAATTCTCATTTAAAAAAAAATTATGTTTTTTTAATTTTTGAAGGAGAGAGAGACACAGCATGAGAGGGGGAGGAGCAGACAGAGAGGGAGACACAGAATCCGAAGCAGGCTCCAGGCTCCGAGCTGTCAGTACAGAGCCCGATGTGGGCCTAGAACTCACAAACTGTGAGATCATGACCTGAGCCAAAGTCAGGCGCTCAACTGACTGAGCCACCCAGGCACCCCCTCATTTTTTGAACAATTGTTGTATTTCACTTAAGAGGTAAGACCCAATGCTTGGAATCCAGCACACTTCCGCAACATATGGTGTGCCATGATCCACAATTCTCTCATTGAGCATTAGAGGCAGACATGTTGGGACATCTGTAGTTGTATGATGTCAGTGACGGGTTTGCTGCAGGCTTTGGTTTGACAAGCTTTGAAACATTTCCCAGCTTTTTGGAGATACTCCTCTATTTTCCATATATAATGGATCCATCTTTTATGCTGCCAAATGTGGTATGTGGGAAAGATAAGTAGCCCTTGCCTCCAGGATTCTAGTTCTTGTATATTTGTGTGATCTACACATACAGGTTAGGACCTGGGTTCAACCAGGAGACCAATTACCCTAATATATTACATTACTGAGCAACTAATCTTTATGTGATTTGGAGTGTCTAGGCATTCAGACAACACAAGCTGAGGTAGTAGAAAATAGTGGCTAAGAGTGTGCCCTCACTGAGAGAATTCATTTTTAATTACTAAGATATAGGGTTTTTGCAGTTGAGGAATAGCAGTAAACAGAAACACGTACAGGAAACTTTCCACAGTGATTAAACGTTAAAAGATACAAGTTGTTACTACTTCTATGTTTCTGAAAAATAAAAAAAGTGACTATTGGGGCGCCTGGGTGGCGCAGTCGGTTAAGCGTCCTACTTCAGCCAGGTCACGATCTCGTGGTCTGTGAGTTCGAGCCCCGCGTCGGGCTCTGGGCTGATGGCTCAGAGCCTGGAGCCTGTTTCCGATTCTGTGTCTCCCTCTCTCTCTGCCCCTCCCCTGTTCATGCTCTGTCTCTCTCTGTCCCAAAAATAAATAAACGTTGAAAAAAAAAATTAAAAAAAAAAAAAGTGACTATTTTTCTAATTCAGCACCATAGAGAGGCTCGTCTATAAATATAATTTTCAACTTTTGGGTGTGTAGTTTACATATGATAAAATATATCTCTTGAAGTGCACAGTTGAATGTGACATTTTGTCAAATGTATTCCCCCATGTAAACTCCACTCCAATCAAGATATAGAACATTTTTTGCCCCACCCCAAAATGTTCCCTCATGCTTGTTTACATCCTATTCTACTCTCCTTGCCCCATAAAATCACCAGTCAGCTTTCTGTCCCCACAGATGAGTTTTTTCTCATCTAGAAATTTGTACCAACGGAATTAAGTATCATGTACTGTGTCTACTTTCGCTCTGTGTATTTTTGAAGTTCATCCATACCGTTAGATTTGCTGGTGGTTTCTTCCACCAAAATCGAGAGTTGGCTGCTCAACAGACTGAGCTACCCAGGCACCCCAATATTTCTTACTACTTTCTAACAGAAGGGTGGAGTACAGTCAATTAGGCTTTGTGAAGTGTTCTGAAAGGGCCACTAGGACTGCAAAAGTTGGATCAATGGGATACCATGGCAATTGAGCTTGGCTTTGATGATTTTCTGAGGATATGACCACTCAGTCTTCCTAAGATGGGGTGCTTTGAGGAGGTCTTTGTTTGGCTCCAGTGGCTTTATAGAGTTGCTATTATATTAACATTTTGGCAGCAAACATGTAAAATGATCTAATAAAAATGGGTTCTACTTATTAAACCCTAAGCACTCTATACCTTATCTCATTTAATCCTCGTAATAGCACTGCAAATCAGGTCTTAGTGAGCACCTAATATCTACCAGTTCTTATGGAACTTACAGTCTAAAGGCAAAAGCAGACATTAAAACTGGGGGCAATGAGAACATCTATCAGGGGGCCTAATCTAATCTAAGGGCAGCTAAAATATTGCTGAAGAAGTGACCTTTTAGCAGGACCTTGGAGGACAAGTAGAGTTAGCTAAGTCAGAAAAGGGACTAAGAGCCTTTCAATGTGAGAAACATGTATACACGCTAAGAGATAAGAAAGTTGCGGGAAGGTTGGAGGAATTGATAAAAGCTTTTGTGTATTTAGAATCTAGAGTTGGAGGCAGTGGGGGGCCAGCTGAGCCAAGCTGTGCCTGAAATGTGGAGGCCTACAAGTTTGGATAGTAAGAATGGGTTTTGAATACTGTTCACTCTAGAATGGCAGTGATGTTCCACAGCCACCAATGTATGAAGACTCAGAGAACCCAAGTCCAGTGGATTGGCAAGAGATTTCAGACGGGAAAAATGTCCAATGGTCTCTTGGGTCAATCGTTGGAATGACATGATGTCAATTCATTTATGACATTCACTTTGTAAGTGACTTTATTATTGAAATTCTAGTTAATATTCCACTCACCTCCAGAAAAATAATTATTATCTTACAAGTGGTCTTTCTGAGGTAGAGTTCAGAGAACATATGTAGTGTGAGGACTGATTTCTACTATTATGCTGTCTTTAGTTAAAAAAAATTAATTTGCAATGTTGTTAATCTGATAATTTTCACAGATAACATTTAATTTTTAGAAGTTAATGGTTACCAACTAGAACACTTCCATGTGTAAAATCCAAGAAATTGATTAAAAAACAGTCAGTGATAAATATCTGTATTTTAAGGGCAACATATACATTGAAAATTTCATCTCTGTCTTGCATTTATGGTAAATAAATAAACCTAGTTTTGTAAATTCTCAAGGCAATTGTGGGAAGACCACGACAAGTTGGGTCATTAATCACGTTGTGAAACTAGATGGAGCAGATAAAGAATTAAATAAAGCTCACTGAACCAAAATAACACATACAGGAATGTGTATAGATTTCCCGGTTCAGTCTGAGATTCAAGTAATGTTGGTGTTTCTGAACTCTGTCCTAACCTAAAGTGGGGAACAATGATGAAGAAAACATTATGCCTTCTTGGAATGAGCAGGTTAGAGATTGAGGGAATATGTTTTATATGTTGAAATTATTTTTAGCATTAAGACGAAGTTATCACCCACATTGATATTTCTATTATATTATGAGAGTTCAAATATAGATGCAGACTGAGAATTGGGTCTTTGACTTGATTTCAACAAAATGTGCACTCAAAGAACATGTGTGATATAAAAATATAATGTTATACCAGGTATGACCTGACATTATTCAAATAAGATATTAGAAAAATTGATTATTTAAGCTATCATTTTGATAGAAAATTTTTCTTTAAAGTTTTACTTATTTTTGTTTTTTGCTAGAAAGGATTTCTATTTACAAATTTCCGTGTTAGAAACATCATCAATGTAGAAAAGCTCAAAAAATATTGAGGTTATGTTGTCATGACTGCAGTTTCTTTGAAATTCCATATATTTAAAGTACCCAAGGAGTAACCCCAACAGACTTTCTTTCCTTTTTGCTTCCATTCTTGATGCTTCATAAGGCCCACAAAACTGTCTTTAATCTTGCTCTTTCCCCCCTTTTTTGCATAGTTTCTTGGGGGTGTTTCCCAGATTCTCTGCCAGAGTGCTGGGTCGTTCAGGCCTGGCTTTGCTGTGTTCCTCACCCCTGCCCAAAAGGCAGCCACAGCACCTTGACTAGTCTTGCTCCCTTTGGTAGTATGTACTGTACCCATTGGCAGGACTAACTTTTTCAAAGGCTTTTTATCACCCCATTTCTGAGTCCAGAATCTGCAGAGGCTCCCTTTGCTTTACAGTGTGAATCTAAACTCTTGACCTGCCCTCAGAACCACCACTACCTTCTTTTTCCCCTTCACCAACAATCATAATTCTTATTTTCTCACCTGAATGATCTATAAATTTCATGGATTCACTCTATTTATTGAGCAAAAGGCAACATTAGATTCATGTTTTGGAAAGATTAATCTTGGGATGTGTCAACAGAAGCCGTGGGGGGTCTCCTGGGGGCCTGTGCAGGAGTCCTGGTGGGAGATGAGGGTGGCTTGAAGGAGGGTCTTGGCAGCAGAGATGGAATGAGATAGTTTTGCAACTGATTTAGGACACGGGTATTCCCTATACTTATCAAAAAACACATTGTGTCTAAATTTTCTTTTTTTTAGATGTTTTATTTATTTTTTAATAGAGCGTAAGTGAGGGAAGGGCGGGGGGGAGGTGACAGAGGATCTGAACAGTCTCTGTGTTGACAGGATGACAGCAGTGAGCCTGATGTGGGGCTCAAACTCATGAACCATGACATCATGACCTGAGCCAAAGTCCAATGCTCAAACGACTGAGCCACCCAGGTGCCCCTGTGTCTAAATTTTCTACCAGTACTTTTACCTTCAAATCCCACTTGAATGACCACTTTTAGTTCTGTGACCCACCACTCTAGCTGTGTGATATCAGAAAGTTTTTTTTTTGAAATTTGTTTTTAATTCCATTCCTAAAAGGAATATAATTATGGTATCTGTCCTAAACAGGCTTGAATGTTTCCAAGCTTGTAAAGGTTTTAGCTTAATGCTTGGCGTGTAGTAAGAACACAATAAAAATTAGTCACTGGTACTGCTACTGTGTCTTTTCTGATTAATCTGCAGCATTTGGTTTACATATAGAACAGAACCATTTACTCTTAAAGCTGCAAGAGACCTTAGAAAGTATCTTATCATATTCTCCCATTTACACATTTAGAAATGTAGTCGTAGGGGTTGGGGGAGGTGACCGTTCCTCAGTTCCAGTGCCAGAAACAAGGTCTGGGCCCTCCACCTCCAGGGTCAATGCCTTTTTGCCCTCGACTATAGACCTTTTTCAGTGCCTAAGTGTATGTTTTATCTCAAGTAAAATTTAAGCAACTGGAATGTGTGGCTCCTCTTCTGGTTATTGGCCCAGTCCTCAGCTGGAAGCCTTGCACCAAAATGCCTGCTGTAATATGGAGATGAAATCTGATGCTTTATTTCACAAATTAGATTAAGTGGCTTTATGGGCTAGACCATTTTCAGTCCCCACTCGCCACATAATGGGAGAGATTAAAGCAACCTAAATAAGTAATACTTTATTTAATAACCATCTTACCAGGTGTGTTTTCTAGATAATTAGATCTAATACTACCTGGTGATCTAATACTTGAACTGCTCTCTGGGAGGAAGTGAGGCACTTTTGGGACTACAATATGGTTAGAATAACTCTGGGTCTACTCAGGCAAGGGCACTTGCAAATTGGCTCTTCCAATTTACTAGGCCCTGAGGGAGAATCCTATTCATTGTCAGTCTTCACAGCCCCCTGTGAAACTAGGGCCAGCAATTAGAAAATACTCACACAATTTTCCATTGCACAAGTGGAGATGCCTATGAAATTTCTTGCATGGGGTTTAACTGTTCAGGTTCCTTCGCTAAGTCAGTGCTGTAACAACAATGAGAGATGGGGAAAGAGAAGGAGATAGAGATACTGATATAAATAGATGATAGATAGATAGAAATTTATTCCTCCGGGTTCCAGTACTTAGAAAAAACACCTTTTTTTTATATAACATGTTATTTATTTTGTTTTTTTTTTGTTTGTTTTTAATAGATTTTATTTATTTGAGTACAGTTGATACACAACATCACATTAGTTTCTTTTTTGTGTGTGTGTATTTTGTGCTTTATTAAGGTTGATCTTTGTCATTAAAAATACTGATAACATTTAAGGAAATGCAATATCTAAGTGCATACTTAGTATTTAATTTAATTTATAAGGATTAAGTACTTAAAGCATTTATCAGGTTCTTGAGGTGATTACAAATAAAACTTGTCAAAGGTGTAAATCCATTTCAAAATCTTGAAACAAATTTAACTAAGTTATATTAAGTACAGATTACTCAGAAAGGTTTAATTTGTTCAATGTCAGTTAATGAAACACCAGTTGAAAACAAGGAGCCAGACTGGTTGAATTTGAATCTCGATGCTGTCACTTTTTGGCTCATGATACTGTACAACTTACTTAACATTAGTTTCAGGTGTACAACATAGTGATTCGACAACATAGTGATTATGCTAAGTTCAACATGGTATTTGTTTTTTCTGATCATATAAAATTGAGCGTTACTTGGAAGTGACCTAATTGGGATCAGTAGAATGTTAACTCTCTCACTGCATAACAGGGAGACTGAATTTACTACCTCAGCTACTTAGTGTATACTGAGGTGATAGTTTTGAGGCTTTCCACAGTGAAATACATTTATTCACAACTGCCATCTTAGGAAACTTTTAGTCCTCATCTTATGGTATAAACAATTTCTTAATATTACCTGTGCCTCCTTTTTCTTACTCCCTTGATTCCATATTATCGCTCTCATTCTCAGGGTCTTCTTTTTTATTTAAATATTGTCATTTCTTTTCCTCATCTCAGTTTTTAGTAGTAAACTTTGTTGTTAAAACTCTCCAAATTATCCCCCAGATTATAACTAGAATAGCCAAAAAAAACCCTGTCATTTTCTTCTTATTTAAAAAAATTTTTTTAAGTTTTTTTTTTACATTTATTTATTTATTTTTGAGAGACAGAGAGAGACAGAGCACAAGCGGGGGATGGGCAGAGAGAGAAGGAGACACAGAATCTGAAGCAGGCTCCAGGCTCCGAGCTGTTGGCACAGAGCCTGACATGGGGTTTGAACTCACAAACCGTGAGATCATGGCCTGAGCCGAAGTCGGATGCTCAACCGACTGAGACACCCAGGCGCAATTTTTTTATGTTTATTTATTTTTGAGAGAGAGAGAGAGGCAGAGCATGAGTGCGGGAGGGGCAGAGAGAGAGGGAGACACAGAATCTGAAACAGGCTTCAGGAGCCTGATGTAGGCTTGAACGCAAGACCTCGAGATTATGAGCGTAAGTTGGATGCTTAACCCACTAAGCCACCCAGGCACCCCTCATTTTCTTCGTATAATATCAAACAAAGAATAGCAAGTTTCATAGAGTGATAGTTTTATTTTTTTTTTTATTTTTTAATTTTATTTGAGAAAAGGAGAGAGAAAGAGAGAGAATCTCAAGCAGGCTCCATGTTCAGCATGGAGCCCAAGGTAGGGCTTGATCCCATGACTATGAGATCATAACCTGAGCTGAAATCAAGCATCAGATGCTTAATCAACTGAACCACCCACCCATCCCAGAGTGATAGTTTTAGAACTGGAAGTGATGTTGGGCAGTCTGACAGCTATTTGGATAGCCTTGTTGTCACATACCTGCTGAAGCCCATTGTCCCCTGAAGGAGGTTGAATTATAGCCCCTAAAGATAGCCCTGGAATACATAAGTGTTATTTTATTTGGAAAAAAGGGGGTTTGCAGATGTGATTAAGTTAAGGATCTTGTGATGAGGAAATGATTCTACATTTATCTGGGTGGGCCCTAAATGTAATCACATGTGTTCCTATAAGGGAGAGGCAGAGGAAGTTTAGTTGGAAGAACAGCAGGTTGTTCTCAGAGCTGCAATTGATTCTCATTATCTTTCCTTCTCCATTATCCATTCTAAGTTCTTCTCACCCTCAGCTCTCACTTCTGCAGGGTTTAGTAGGTTACCTGTGTGATACTGAGATTATAATAAGTATATATTGGTCTTCCTCTGGAACTGGGCTTCTAAAACCCTTGAAATTTCCTGAGTGATGAGAGGGATAAAGAAGAAAGGAGTGTCTTTATTATTGAAAACAAGCCCTTTTAAACCTCAGAGTTTATGTTAATGAAGTGACTTTAGAAAGTCCTTAAGAATGGGCTCCCCTCCACCTCACTGCGTAGCCAGGGGAACCAACCTGGAGATTAGAGGGTTCAAACTTTTAGCTCCACCTGCCCTGACTTCCAGGAAGGGGAGAAGGGTTGGAGGTTGAGTCAATCACCAATGGCCAACAATTAAATCAATCATGACTATCATGTCATGAAGCCATCATAGACATCCTTCACTGAAGGAGTTTGGAGGGCTTCCAGCTGGTGAACATGAAGAGGTGCTGGGAGGGTCATGTGCTTGGAGAGTGCATGGACACTCCATGTCCCTTCTCCCATACTTTGCCTCATGCATCTCTTCCATCTGGCTGTTCCTGGGTTGCATTCTTTTATAATAAACTTGTAATCTAGTAAGTAAACAATTTTCCCAAGTTCTGTGAGCCATATTAACTTATTATTGAACCTAAAGTGGGGGTGGTGGGAGCATTCATTTATAGCCTGTGTGTTGGAAGCACCAGTGACCACGTAGACTTGTGACTGACATATGAAATGGAGTCAGTCTTGTGGGACTATGCCCTTTACCTGTGGGATTTAATGCTGTCTCTGGGTAGATAGTGTCAGAATTGAGTTCTATTATAGGACATCCAGCTGGTGTCAGAGAATTGCTTGATGTGGGAACCCCACCCCCAACACACACATTTGGTGGTCAATAGTATAAGTGTGGTAATAGCAGAGAATAGAGAGAGAGGGAAAAAGAAGTTTTTTGTGTGTTTTTTTTTTTCAACCTGGTAATGTAATTCAAACCTTCATTTCTGAGGCATTTGAGCCCTTAGTAACCATCTCCTTCTGAGGTCAGCATTGCTATGCATGTCCAGTTACACTTACATTTGGGCAAGGCAATACCAAGAGGCACCCAAGTGGACCACCTGACTTTTTCAAATATTCCACTCTGCCTCATTATGTAAGAGCAGCCTTACCTAATCCTTTTGATCAAAGTCACTCCCTGCCAAGATGGTGGCTCCTTTCTCACTTGACGGTTCAGACACCAGGTGTCCAAAGTGTCAGGCAGCAGTCATAGGTCAATGGGCACTTTGCCTTTTCCTCTTCAGAGGACCTCTATGCATGCAGACCCCAGGGCCTGGGGGACAGAAAACAGGCTCTCAGGAGCCTGGGAATCATGGTAAGAGAGGCCATTCCTGTTTCCAATCTTTGTTTCCTGAATCCAAATGTTTTTCCTATTAGGACACAGCACCAGATACAGGTCTTGGAGGTTAACAATTCCTACCTGAAGGGACTTGCCTCTGAGTTAGCACTTCAGCAGCATTTTCAGTAGGATGATACAATGCTTGATCAGACTGGCTGCCTCTGGATGGTGTGTGGCATGCATACAACTGGTACACCCCATGACCATGGGCCTACAACCACATCTCCTTCACTGTGAAGTGGGACCACTGGCTGGATACTAGGTTGTATGGAATCAGGCATACTGTAAAGTCCTGAATAGTGATGCTGGCCGAGACTCAGGGGGCAGAAAAGCAAACAGATACCTAGAAGAGTTGTCTATTTTTGTGAGAAGAAGCCATGAAGTGGCCAGTTGGTATCCTTGAGGAATAGTGCCATATTGGGTCTTTGTTGTTGGTAGGTTGTATGTTCAGAGGTGGCAGTAGCTACATCAGCCTTCATTAGTAAAGCCCAAGCTATTGAGGTCATTTGTAGCCATTCCTGAGTGGGATTGTAATGCTTACGTTTGTCTACTAAGTAGATTAAAAATGAACCATGCTCTGGGTTTTTCCCCTTCTGTCAGATGTTCAAAAGAAATACCCCATGTGGCCATAGGTGTGATACACAGGTGGAGTGCTGGTATAAAACTGGTTAATGACATCATTGAGGTTTTGCTTCTCTATCCAGTTTAACCACTGGCTCCCCAAAAATGTATGTGTGTATATCTCTATCTCTATATCTCTATCTCTATCTCTATCTTTATCTCTATCTCTATCTCTATCTATCTCTATCTATCTATCTATGTGTGTGTGTGTGTCTTAGTCAATTCACATTGCTATAACCATAAACTGGGTGGCTTATAGAAAACAAAGATTTATGTTTCACAGCTCCAGAGGCCTGGAAGTAAGTCTAAGAGACCAAGGTGCCGGCAGATTCAGTGTTCAGTGAGGGTCTACTTCCTGGTTCATAGATAGCTGTCTTCTTACTGTGTCATCACAGTAAGATGGTAGGAGGGGTGAAGGAGTTCTCTGGGGTCTCTTTTATAAAGACGTTAATCCCATTCATTAGCACTCCATCCTTATGATCTAGTCACCTCCCAAAGCCCCACCTCCAAACACCATCACATTGGGGATTAGGTTTCAACACATGAAATTTTGAGGGACACAAACATTCCGTGGATAGCAATATACATAAATAGATTTATTAGAACTTTTACTTATATGAAGGATGTGCAGTAACCAATTTTAAAATAATAATAAAATAAACAATATACTTTATTTTAAATTCCATATAGTCAAATGATTCTTACAGAATGCTTTTGTTGATTTTTGTCAAACTCTTGTATCTATAACCAATCTATGGTTGTCATTGACGAATGTAGTTCTTTTTTTAAAAGTTTATTTGTTTATTTTGAGAGTAGGGAGGGGCAGAGAGAGAGAGAGACGGAGAGTGAGTGAATCCCAAGCAGGCTCCACACCCAGCATGGAGCCCAACCATGGGCTCTGTCTCACAACTGTGAGATCATGACCCGAGCCAAGATTAAGAGTGGGATACTTAACTGAGTACCCACGTGCCCCCCAAATGAATACAGTGCTGACATGAACATTGGTTGATATTTTTATTTACTTTATGAATAAGACAAAAGTGAAATAACATAGATATTAGAACTTGACTCTTTTGCTAATGCTGTGACTGACTTATTGGCTGAATAGAAAAGTTTTCTAATGCTGGAATAAAACTGCCTCAATTTTTTGTGCTATTCACAATGCAATGGCCAAAGAAATACACACTTTTATATTTAATTTACATTATAGGGACGCCTAGGGGCTCAGCCTAACTGGCTTGAGCATCTGGCTCTTGATTTCAGCTCAGGTCATGATCCTAGGGTCATGGGATCAAGCACCACGTATGGCTCTTAAGATTCTCTCCATCTGTCCCTTGCCCCTGCTCGCATATGCACTCTCTAAAATAAAATTTAAAAATCTACAATATTATTTTTCCTATTATACTTGTGTAAACGATCAGTAAAACAATAAATCAAGCCCTCATTTGTAGTACTTGTCAATTTACATGGTATCGATACTTCCAACATGGCTGATTGCAAACTACCAACATCATGTCACTGAATGTGTAGTTCTGAAAAGATGTGCCCTAGCACACTATTAGAGATCATTTCCATCATATAGGCATAAAAATAAAAATAATCTCAAGAGCATAGGTAATAGTATAATGTAGTAAAATAATTAGGAAGTAATAAAGTTTGAGTATTTCTTGCCTCATCATAGGCCCAAACTATTACCATGCGACAATGGTCATTTACAAGGGGCTTGAAAGAGACTTTCAAACATAGAGACCCGTCTAGTGAGCAGCACTCAGGGATATGTAATTAATGATAGATTATAATTAGCATTTTTAAAAAAAAATTTTTTTTCAACGTTTATTTATTTTTGGGACAGAGAGAGACAGAGTATGAACGGGGGAGGGGCAGAGAGAGGGAGACACAGAATTGGAAACAGGCTCCAGGCTCTGAGCCATCAGCCCAGAGCCCAATGCGGGGCTCGAACTCACGGACCGCGAGATCGTGACCTGGCTGAAGTCGGACGCTTAACCGACTGCGCCACCCAGGCGCCCCGAATTAGCATTTTTAAAAGGAAAATGACTTTTGAAGAAGACAGGGAAGTTTAGGCTTCAAGCAGAGGACTGAGGCAGTTTAAGTATTGTTGGCAGAAAAGTTGAAACGCGCGCAGAACCCGAAAACTAATAATCAGACCCAAGCGATCAGCTTGAAAGAGAAGGAAGAGGAATTTGCTACCCATCTCCCTATCACTAGAATTAGAAGAAATGTTTCAGAAATCAACTTAGCTCCCAGACCCAAGCCGAAAGTCGAACCTGGGACTTTTCCTAAGTGCGAGCTGAGCAACAGGAGGGCGATAAAGAGAAAACAGCCCTTGGCGCCCCTGAACAGACTGCGCGGGGCGAGCAGGAAGCCCTCGGCCAGGAGACCCTTTCTCTTGGTTTCGGGAAGGTGCTTCGGGCAGTTCCGTCTCCCCCACGGCCTCCTCCACGCGGAGGCTGCAGGCGCGGGGCGCAGGCAGGTGGGGAACAGAAAGACCCGGGGAGGAGGCGCGGACGGGGCGGTGGGACGCGAGCACGGGCGCCGGGCAGGAGAGCGTGCCTCCGGGAGCCGCCGCCGCTGTTGTCCGGGGTGCTGAAAGCCGGAAACTTGCCGGGAAGCGGCGGCCACTTTTCCCTCTCTCGGAGCGCGGGGTGTGGGGGGGGGTTTCGGGGTGCGCACCTGCTAAGCCCGCCCTGGCCTTGGGCCCGGAGGTGCCCGCAGACGAGGCCCTCCCCAACCTCGTTGGTGGTGGTGGTGGTGGGGGGGGTGAGGGTGCATGCTTGGGGGGCGGCCCGGAGCGCCAGGCAGGACCCCGGTGCCCCTTCTCCGCCTCTCGAGCGCCCCAGCGCCGCGACCCCGCTCCACCTGCGTGCGAACTCTCGCGGCCGGGGACGCGGGCGACGGGGGCTCAGCCTGGGGAGACCGGCGTGTGTTCTCCAGATTTTCGAGGGGCGGGGGCGGGGAGTAGGGTTTTCCGGCAGGGGCCGGTAGTGGGGCCGGGGCATGCGCAGTGGGGCGGAGGAGGCATCGTGTGCAGAGGCAGCTGCTACTGCTGTGGCGCCTCCCTGGCGCGCGAGTGCGTGCACAAGGATCCCCGACGTGCGGCCCGGCGCCCTCCTCTGCTGGGGCGTCTTCACCAATGACTTCTAGGGCAAGGGCATGGCCTAGAACTCGAGCCACAAGTCCTACCGGCCGCTCTGCGTCCTCACCTTCAAGTGAGTCCCTCACCTCGCGCTCCCAGCTGGGCCCTGAGTCCAGAGAAGTTGTGGTACTAGGTTTTTCTGTTTTTGTTTGTTTGTTTTTTTGTTGTTGTTGTTTTGTTTTGTTTTGTTTTGCCACCCGCCACACTTCCCTCCCCATCTGGTGACACCACTCCCACTTTCTCTACAAAAAAGTATTATAGAGAATGCTAGTGGTCTTTAGGTTGCTTGCCTTAAATGCGTATAGACTGCCTTCAGTACTTAGGGAAACCTTCCCGGGCCCAGGGAACAAGGATCAGTGAGTGTTACAGATGGCCAATAAACTGTGCATTCATTCAACAGATATTTATAACATAATTTTCATTTGCAGTTTCTCTTCCAGCCACTGGGGGTAAGGGTCCTTATTGATACAGCTCAGGTAAAATAGGATTGAAGACCATGGAAGTTTTACAGAGAAAAAGAAAGTACCAGCCAAATTAATAGTAGCTGAGGTATCAAGGGCAGATGAGTTAATGAATGGAGACTCAAATCTCAGCCTCGTTGTGTGGGAGAAAAACAGGGGTTCGATACTCCTTGATAATGAAGTTTTGCCTGTGTGTTATCTAGTGAGTCCCTGGATGAAGGCATCTTCTGAAGCTATTTTTTTTATCACCTGATTTACCTGACTTCCTTTGGAGCAATATTCATACTTTCCCTACCTTTGAGTACTGTTAGTCCACTTAACACACACAGAAGAAGAAAGAAATGCTTGATTATGCCAAAAAATAGTATCTCCCCTCCCCCACCCCAACCCAATACACATACATGATAATAGATACTTTCTATTCACAAGGTTCTCTGTGATCTGTCTCCTGGTTATCTCTGGGATATAATCTTCCATGCACTTTCAACTTGTTCATTCCACATCCTTGTTGCATTCTAGAACTCATGTTCTTTGTGCATTCCAAGCACACTAAAGCATACTGCCCCTTCAGGGCTTTGGCACTTTCTGTTTCTCTTCTCCCAGATAGTCTCTGGGTTGGTCCCCCATACAATGTAGGCTCTAAGAGATGAACTCTAGCCCTTAGGATGTTCCTCTGCACACAAAGATGATACTTAACAAATGTTAGTGAATATGATTATTTTTGTGACTGTTTAGGAACTTTTCCAGATAACTAAGGTTAATAAGGTTGTTCTTTACCTTTTTTTTAATTTAAATTTTTATTTATTAATTTTTTTTTTAATTTTAACGGAGGCATGACATTTCCTTGGTCCTTTATCCTAACTAGGATGTCCCTGGACCCACCAGAGGCCCTGGTTACTGCAGAGTTAAAGGGTGCACTGATTCCAAATAGGGCTCTTGTGGCTCTCAGCTGGAATCTGCTGTGACTTTGACTGTGACTCTCCATGGAGAATGAGGATCCTTGGCACTTCCTCCA